>NC_139998.1:47600740-47703240 GCF_964263955.1 Coregonus lavaretus
CCAGACAGACCTGTGGTGGCTGAGATCTATCCATTGGCACCTAATAGCTCTCTACTAGTTAGTGCCTGTTCTACATGGTGCCCCCCGGATCAGACCTTTAGTATTTTTCACAACTGTTACAGTCTCCCTGCTGTATTTCATTCCTCTGTGTTATGTTTATGGATTTGCTCAGGTAACCTAAACCAGGGGTGTGAAACTCAATCAGCGCACGGGAAAAAACACAGCCAGACATAGCCTATTATGTTTGTTTTTACAACAACAGAAAAAAGGTGAATACAACTGGCCCAAACTGGCAATTGTTTTATTTGAAAAAATATGGCCCTTTATAATGTCCTCTTTGTACATAGGATGCTGTATATAGCATTTGAACATATTAAAATAAAAGAATAGATAAATAATATTTGTTCTGCCTTTGCTGCTATGCTGCCAATTACTCCAAATAACAAAAACATACCTATAGGTTGTTGTAACATTTAAATGTTTTTTGCACTGCATGGATCATTGGTGTGGTTGAATGCAGCATTGCTGTATGGTGCACTCAAAATGTATTGTAGTTGAGTAGCCAGTCTAGACTACTGCTCAAATGTTGCTGTAATAGGCCTACACGTTTCTCCTTTGAATAGTATTTTGTTGCAGGTTTTGTTTTTAGGTTATTCATTGTCAAGCTTAAAAAACCGAAGCCAGACTGCAACATTTTAATAGCCTAGCTAGGACTGTGGCATGTGTCTGTACCAGTGGTGGGAAAAGTACCCAATTGTCATACTTGAGTAAAAGTAAAGATACCTTCATAGAAAATGACTCAAGTAAAAGTGAAAGTCGCCCAGTACAATCCTACTTGAGTAAAAGTCCAAAAGTATTTGGTTTTAAATCTACTTAAGTATCAAAAGTAAATGTAATTGCTAAAATATACTTACGTATCAAAAGTAGAAGTACAAGTATAAACCATGTCAAATGCCTTATATTAATCAAACCATATGGCACCATTTTCTTGTTTTTTTAATTTACTGATAGCCAGGTGCATGCTCCAACACTCAGACACAATTTACAAATGAAGCAAGTGTTTAGTGAGTCCGCCAGATCAGAGGGAGTAGGGATGACCAGGGATGTTCTCTTGATAAGTGTGTGAATTAGACCATTTTCCTGTCCTGCTATGCATTCAAAATGTAAGGAGTACTTTTGGGTGTCAGGGAAAATGTGTGGAGTAAAAAGTACATAATTTTCTTTAGGAATGTAGTAAAGTAAAAGTAAAAGTTGTCAAAAAATATAAATCGTAAAGTAAAGTACAGATACACAAAAAAAACTACTTAAGTAGTACTTTAAAGTATTTTTACTTAAGTACTTTACAACACTGGTCTGTACACTTTCCCTCCACTGCGTACAGTAAACAGGACACATGAAAGCAGCGCAATTGAAGTTGAATTCACTAATGCAAGCACATCAGGCTGTAATTTCATAAAGTAGATGGCTCAACTGTTGACTCATTTATGATCGCTTGTTTGTCCTATTGCCCATTAGTAGTAATTTATACCAGAGTGTGAATCCTTTATCTTATAACTTTTTGACAACCAAGATTACATTTTCTGTAGGCTACAGCAATGACCAGTTGGAACTGAAACTTGACATGGACACAACATGTTTAAACTTTCTGTCCGGTAAAATATTTGGTCAGTGCCATTAGTGATGATATGATACAGTACACTGGCTGGCTCGTGTGTGGGTGGGTGTGTGGCAATGCCGTTTGGCTTGCAGCACTTTGACAGTGCTTGCTGTGACTTGAAGTGCAGCGTGTTGCGGGCTGTATGGAAGCGGGCCAAAATGAATTGACAACCCAAATCATTGCGCAGGCCGGATAGAAATGTGTCACAGGCTGGATTCGGCCCGCGGGCCTTGTGTTTGACACGTGACCTAAACCCCATAGAAAATGTATGACATAATTGCAGCCACACGTCTTGGATAATCATCCAGGTATTTGACTTAACTGGACAAACTACTGATTTAACTACACTAAATCCAAGCATCAATCACTCATTCATGGCATAATGTTTGGCCGCTACATCCCCACTGTGGGATGAATGAACGAAACGTTGATAGCCCTCCATCCCCACACACGTTTTTATGCTACAGAAACACACACTCCGCATTTTAGCACATCCCATATGCATGTCCATATGATATTATAGCAGCTATGATAGCCCTATATAACAGTGAATCCGATGGTAAACTATGGGAAGTCAGAAATGAGACATAATTCCAAATCATATTAAGAAAATGGCTTATCTTTGCAAAGTTTATTGTGGGGTTTCGAGCCCTGCATACCACAAACTTATTTGAACACAACGGTGGTTGTCGGTCCGTCAGACCCTAATCAGACGCATCTGACTGTCTTTCATTCACAAAGAGGGCATGATAACTAGCCCACACTTGTCTTGAAAACTCCGCTACAGTGTTTCATCCTATGGCCAGGTATAATTATCACACGGCAAAACATAGGATTGGCCTCACGATACTGCTGTAACATTTAGCCAAAGGCAAATTAAACATTTCCACCAGATACTGAACAATGGAGATTAGAATGTTGAATGAGTCAGTAGGCTAGATTAGTGGGAGAATGGAGAGTGAGTGAATGAATGGATGGACGTACGTGTTGAGTTGAAATTAATCGAACTTACCTTAAGCTTACTTTCCCAGATCCGTTGTGATTATGCGGATTTACATATGCCCGCATGTAACACTTGTAAGTAAATACATTGATTATTGAGTCCTTGTATAGTAGGCTAATAGCATTTTACAGTGTGCGTGATGTGCTGTTGTAGCCAGGTCCTCTTCTTTTTACTGCATATCTCTCTCTCTCTCTCTCTCTCTCTCTCTCTCTCTCTCTCGCTCTCTCTCACTCGGTCTCTCTCCCCCTCACTAACTCTCTTTCTCTTTCTGATTTAAAGGCCCTGATGCCAAAGATAGCAGGTGCTTTACTTTCTATTTCATCTCTCATCGAATACTGACGCAAGCGAATGGGCAGTTCAGTTCCAGCAATCTTGCGCTCTTGGCACTCCTTCCTGCTTTTGCTCAAGATGTGTAAACTCAATCATTCAGCTAAGCATCTCAGATACGCCTCTCATTCCTCATCCCAGTCTTTCTTCTTTTCAATACCTAATATGGTTACCTGATTCAATCTTTGTAATTATTTTTAGGTTATAGACTATTATTCGTGAAACCTCATTCGGTTTATTTTTTAGAGAAGTTGGAATAGAATCATGTCAATCTGACATCAATATACACTACATGACCAAAGTATGTGCTCGTTGAACATCTCATTCCAAAATCATGGACATTAATATGGAGTTGGTCCCCCCTTTGCTGTTATAACAGCTGCCACTCTTCTGGGAAGGCTTTCCACTAGATGTTGGAATATTGCTGTGGGGACTTGCTTCCAGCCACAAGAGCATTAGTGAGGTTGGGCACTGATGTTGGGCGATTAGGCCTGGCTCGCAGTCAGCGTTCATTCATCCCAAAGGTCTTCGATGGGGTTGAGGTCAGGGCTCTGTGCAGGCCAGTCAAGTTCTTCCACACCGATCTTGACAAACCATTTCTGTATGGACCTCGTCATGCTGAAACAGGAAAGGGCCTTCCCCAAATTGCACAGAATCGTCTAGAATGTCATTGTATGCTCTAGTGTTAAGATTTCGCTTCACTGGAACTAAGGGGCCTAGACCGAACCATGAAAAACAACCCCAGACCATTATTCCTCCTCCACCAAACTTTACAGTTGGCACTATGCATTGGGGCAGGTAGCGTTCTCCTGGCATCCGCCAAATCCAGATTCGTCCATCAGTCTGCCAGATGTTGAAACGTGATTCATCACTCCAGAGAACGCATTTCCACTGCTCCAGAGTCCAATGGCAATGCGCTTTACACCACTCCAGCCGACACTTGGCATTGCGTATGGTGATCTTAGGCTTGTGTGCGGCTGCTCGGCCATGGAAACCCTGTCGTGGAAATTCATCACTAAGGACTCAAAGTCAAAGTAAATGAAGCAATCTTTATTAACGCGCGGAGAGGTTCACAAACTCAATACAAGGCTGATGAAACTCTGAAAAGGGGCGTTCCCTTTCAGTCCCTTTATACTGCTACACAAACATATATAAGCATGGATATATTCCTGCATGTGACTGACTGATACCACATCAGGCTTCTTACCTTGAAACTCCTTCTAGTTCCCAGAGCAATGTTCTGAGCGTACTGCCAAATTGCTTATGAGTGATAGTGTGGTTTACTCCTTTGTGCAGTCAATCCTTCAGTTGCATGAACCCAACCAGGAAAGGTTATTACAAAGCAGCATTGTACTAAACATACGATCTGATATACACAGAGAACATTTCCATCACAACACATTTCATGAAGCTCCGGACAAACAGTTCTTGTTCTGACGTTGCTGAGTTCCAGTTTGGAACTCAGTATTGAGTGTTGCAATTGAGGACAGACGATTTTTCTGCACTACGCGCTTCAGCACTCGGCGGTCCTGTTCTGTGAGCTTGTGTGGCCTACCACTTCGCGGCTGAGCCGTTGTTGCTCCTAGACGTTTCCACTTCACAACAGCACTTACAGTTGACCGGGGCAGCTCTAGCAGTGCAGAAATTTGTTGGAAAGGTGGCATCCTATGATGGTGCCACGTTGAAAATAACTGAGCTCTTCAGTAAGGCCATTCTACTGCCAATCATTGTCTATGGAGATTCCATGGCAGTGTGCTCGATTTTATACACCTGTCAGCAACGGGTGTGGCTGAAATAGCCAAATCCACTAATTTGAAGGGGTGTCCACATACTTTTGTATATACATTTGAAGTCGGAAGTTTACATACACTTAGGTTGGAGTCATTAAAACTCGTTTTTCAACCACTCCACAAATTTCTTGTTAACAAACTATAGTTTTGGCAAGTCGGTTAGGACATCTACTTTGTGCATGACACAAGTCATTTTTCCACGAATTGTTTACAGACAGATTATTTCACTTATAATTCACTGTATCACAATTCCAGTGGGTCAGAAGTTTACATACACTAAGTTGACTGTGCCTTTAAACAGCTTGGAAAATTCCAGAAAATAATGTAATGGCTTTAGAAGCTTCTGATAGGCTAATTGACATAATTTGAGTCAATTGGAGGTGTACCTGTGGATGTATTTCAAGGCCTACCTTCAAACTCAGTGCCTCTTTGCTTGACATCATGGGAAAATCAAAAGAAATCAGCCAAGACCTCAGAAAACAAATTGTAAACCTCCACAAGTCTGGTTCATCCTTGGGAGAATTTCCAAATGCCTGAAGGTACAACGTTCATCTGTACAAACAATAGTATGCAAGTATAAACACCATGGGACCACGCAGCCGTCATACCGCTCAGGAAGGAGACGCGTTCTGTCTCCTAGAGATGAACGTACTTTGGTGCGAAAAGTGCAAACCAATCCCAGAACAACAGCAAAGGACCTTGTGAAGATGCTGGAGGAAACAGGTACAAAAGTATCTATATCTACAGTAAAACGAGTCCTATATCGACATAACCTGAAAGGCCGCTCAGCAAGGAAGATGCCACTGCTCCAAAACCACCATAAAAAAGCCAGATTACAGTTTGCAACTGCACATGGGGACAAAGATCGTACTTTTTGGAGAAATGTCCTCTGGTCTGATGAAACAAAAATATAACTGTTTGGCCATAATGACCATCGCTATGTTTGGAGGAAAAAGGGGGATGCTTGCAAGCCGAAGAACACAATCCCAACCGTGAAGCACGGGGGTGGCAGCATCATGCTGTGGGGGTGCTTTGCTGCAGGAGGGACTGCTGCACTTCACAAAATAGATGGCATCATGAGGAAGGAAAATTTGGTGGATATATTGAAGCAACATCTCAAGACATCAGTCAGGAAGTTAAAGCTTGGTTGCAAATGAGTCTTCCAAATGGACAATGACCCCAAGCATACTTCCAAAGTTGTGGAAAAATGGCTTAAGGACAACAAAGTCAAGGTATTGGAGTGGCCATCACAAAGCCCTGACCTCAATCCTATAGAAAATGTGTGGGCAGAACTGAAAAAGCGTGTACGAGCAAGGAGGCCTACAAACCTGACTCAGTTACACCAGCTCTGTCAGGAGGAATGGGCTAAAATTCACCCATCGTATTGTGGGAAGCTTGTGGAAGGCTACCGAAACGTTTGACCCAAGTTAAACAATTTAAATGCTACCAAATACAGTGGGGAAAAAAAGTATTTAGTCAGCCACCAATTGTGCAAGTTCTCCCACTTAAAAAGATGAGAGAGGCTTGTAATTTTCATCATAGGTACACGTCAATTATGACAGACAAAATGAGATTTTTTTTCTCCAGAAAATCACATTGTAGGATTTTTAATGAATTTATTTGCAAATTATGGTGGAAAATAAGTATTTGGTCAATAACAAAAGTTTCTCAATACTTTGTTGTATACCCTTTGTTGGCAATGACACAGGTCAAACGTCTTCTGTAAGTCTTCACAAGGTTTTCACACACTGTTGCTGGTATTTTGGCCCATTCCTCCATGCAGATCTCCTCTAGAGCAGTGATGTTTTGGGGCTGTCGCTGGGCAACACAGACTTTCAACTCCCTCCAAAGATTTTCTATGGGGTTGAGATCTGGAGACTGGCTAGGCCACTCCAGGACCTTGAAATGCTTCTTATGAAGCCACTCCTTCGTTGCCTGGGCGGTGTGTTTGGGATCATTGCCATGCTGAAAGACCCAGCCACGTTTCATCTTCAATGCCCTTGCTGATGGAAGGAGGTTTTCACTCAAAATCTCACGATACATGGCCCCATTCATTCTTTCCTTTACACGGATCAGTCGTCCTGGTCCCTTTGCAGAAAAACAGCCCCAAAGCATGATGTTTCCACCCCCATGCTTCACACTAGGTATGGTGTTCTTTGGATGCAACTCAGCATTCTTTGTCCTCCAAACACTACAAGTTGGTTTGGTTTCATCTGACCATATGACATTCTCCCAATCGTCTTTTGGATCATCCAAATGCACTCTAGCAAACTTCAGACGGGCCTGGACATGTACTGGCTTAAGCATGGGGACACGTCTGGCACTGCAGGATTTGAGTCCCTGGCGGCGTAGTGTGTTACTGATGGTAGGCTTTGTTACTTTGGTCCCAGCTCTCTGCAGGTCATTCACTAGGTCCCTCCGTGTGGTTCTGGGATTTTTGCTCACCGTTCTTGTGATCATTTTGACCCCACGGGGTGAGATCTTGCGTGGAGCCCCAGATCGAGGGAGATTATCAGTGGTCTTGTATGTCTTCCATTTCCTAATAATTGCTCCCACAGTTGATTTCTTCAAACCAAGCTGCTTACCTATTGCAGATTCAGTCTTCCCAGCCTGGTGTAGGTCTACAATTTTGTTTCTGGTGTCCTTTGACAGCTCTTTGGTCTTGGCCATAGTGGAGTTTGGAGTGTGACTGTTTGAGGTTGTGGACAGGTGTCTTTTATACTGATGACAAGTTCAAAAAGGTGCCATTAATACAGGTAACAAGTGGAGGACAGAGGAGCCTCTTAAAGAAGAAGTTACAGGTCTGTGAGAGCCAGAAATCTTGCTTGTTTGTAGGTGACCAAATACTTATTTTCCACCATAATTTGCAAATAAATTCATTAAAAATCCTACAATGTGATTTTCTGAAGAAAAAAATCTCAATTTGTCTGTCATAGTTGACGTGTACCTATGATGAAAATTACAGGCCTCTCTCATCTTTTTAAGTGGGAGAACTTGCACAATTGGTGGCTGACTAAATACTTTTTTCCCCACTGTACTAATTGAGTGTATGTAAACTTCTGACCCACTGGGAATGTGATGAAAGAAATAAAAGCTGAAATAAATCATTTATTTCACATTCTTAAAATAAAGTGGTGATCCTAACTGACCTAAGACAGTGATTTTTACTAGGATTAAATGTCAGGAATTGTGAAAAAATGAGTTTAAATGTATTTGGCTAAACTGTATGTAAACTTCCGACTTCAACTGTATAGTGTATGATTATCTTTGATTAGATGGGTTTCTTTAAGTCGGTCAGTTTAATGTAGTGTAGCCCAACATGCAGTGCTTTAGGCTGCCACATCATTTGTGTCAGTGAGTGGATGCCGTTTGCTGCCTGTTAAATAGCAGAGTGGCATGATGCAGAAGGTACAGCTCCCAGGGTTCTCTCTCTCTCTCTCTCTCTCTCGCTCTCTCTCTCTCTCTCTCTCTCTCTCTCTCTCTCTCTCTCTCTCTCTCTCTCTCTCTCTCTCTCTCTATTGGTGGGAGTGGACATGAAGCTAGGCTTCGGGCCTCAACCCTAACCTTAATCCAATTAACAATTAATTTGCCCCTACCCCACTACATGCCGGAAAGGTAGGCCTCACTTGAAGCCTGACCTAGAATTAGGGGCGGCAGGTAGCTTAGTGGGTACGAGCGTTGTGCCAGTAACCGAAAGGTCGCTGGTTCTAATCCCCGAGCCGACTAGGTGAAAAATCTGTCGATGTGCCCTTAAGCAAGGCACTTAACCCTAATTGCTCATGTAAGTCGCTCTGGATAAGAGCGTCTGCGAAATGACTAAAAAAAAATAAAAAATAAAAAAAATAATGTGCTTTTCAGTGACATAGGCAGAAAGGTTGTGGCTAGAAACAAAATTCACGCATGGGATTGTTCAACAGATGCTCCCAATGAACGCAAGCCTGCATCTGACCATGTGAAATTAACTCTTCACATTAAAAACTTGGTCCCACAGATAACAAGGTTTCCATAGAAAAGCATTACCTACAGCCCTCACATAACCATAACCCCGTTGACTGTGATTGAGCTAGCTAACTGTCCTTGCACACAGCAAATCGTGACCTTATAGGTTTGCCCTATGTTGAGGTTCAGCTTCCTGTGGCAACAGGAAGTGTCTTAATTCATCCTCAATATGGTCCTTAATTCTCTCCCTGCAGTTACACAAAAACAGTGTCTTCCATCATCTGTAGAACAGCCAATTCTTAACGTAAAGACTTGAAACTCAGGGCATCATTAAAGAGTGTCCCCAGGAGGCCGTACATTGAATTTCAGGAAGTGATAGGGTCATAGGGGCGGTTTCGAAGGGTTTAAAAGGCTTAATCTTCCCAAATGTTACATATTTTTGTGACCAGGGGACCGTTAAATTTGAAGTCAATCAATCAAAAAGCATTTTTTATCTCCATTGAACACAATGGTCTTGCAGTTCTAGAAACTAAGAGTGTTGTTATGAATTCTTGAATGAATTTTGAAGAGAATATTGGTCAAATTTATTTTGATTGACTTGAAACTATCTGTCCTCCTGCCTGCTTGCCTGTCTGCCTGTCTGCCTGTCTGCCTGTCTGCCTGTCTGCCTGTGTCTGTCTGCAGGAGAGAGAGAGATGAGAGGAGGGGTAGGCAGGGAAAGAAGGAGGGAGAGAGAATGGAGGAGGGCGAGAGAGAGAAGGGGGACGAGAGAATGGAGGAGGAGGGAGAGAGAGAGAAGGGGGGAGAGAGAATGAAGGAGGAGGAGGGAGAGAGACAGAAGGGGGGAGAGTGAGGGAGAGGGAGAGAGAGGAGAGACAGGGAGAGGATGAAGAGGGAGGGGGAAAGAGAGGAGGGAGGAGAGAGAGTCATTAGACAGACAGAGGTGGGAAAGAGGAGGGAGAGAGAGTAGGGAGAGGGAGAGAGAGAGATGAGAGGAAGGCAGGGAAAGAAGGAAGGAGAGACAATGGAGGGGCGAGGGGAGAGAGAAAAGGGGGAGAGAGCGGGAGAGGGTGAAGGAGGGATGGGAGAGAGAGGAGAGAGAGAGAAGGGAGAGATGAGAGAAGGGGGAGGGAGGGAAAGAAGGAGGGAGAGAGAATGGAGGAGGAGGAGGGCGAGAGAGAGGAGGGGGAGAGTGAGGGAGGGGAGAGAGGGGACAGAGAGGGTGGGAGCGGGGAGAGAGGGTGGAGGGGGTGAAAGAAGTGGGAGGAGAGAGAAGAGAAGGAGTGGGGATAAAGAGGAGGTGGAGAGAGAGAGATAAACGAGAAAAACGTCAACCCTGTGTCACTCATGTTTTCCCATTAACTGCAATGTACTGAGAAAGACATCAACACTGTGACACTCATCTTTTCCCATTGACTGCTATGTATTGAGAAAAACAGGTCAGCTACTGTGACATTTTGCCTTTTTTCAAAACCATGCCATGATGACATTTTCCTATGATATCATGTTGTGAAGAATTATCTGGGGCTAGGCTACATGTCATTTTCTTAATTCCATTGTCTTTTCGTTTTTACCCCTCCTCATGTTAAACAAATGGCATTCACATTTGTTTCCACATCAAATTCATGCACAGAGAATGTCAAAAGGTTATTACTTTTTTTAAACATGACAAAGCTTCCCAAACTTTGTTATCAAGATGCAACAGCCAATATAAGACATATTGTGAGGTACAACATGGATTACACACTGATGTAAGGAGGGGGTTGGCGCCACTGTCTGGAGCTTTTCCCAGACTGTCTTTCTTGGTGCCGCTGACACTAAAGATTAGCTATCGTCTCCCTCCAGTGGTAAATTCAGAAATTACAAGAATAAGAGGCAACGCCCACCTCCAAAACAATGGCCCATGGTTAACCAATTATGAATGGGGTCATGTGCCTTTCTTCATTATTTATCAAGGCGTTGGGTCAGGTGAACGAATAAGACTAAAGAATACCTGGATAGGCAAAGTACTTAGGGGATCTGTCGGTTCAGCACCTCACTGCCCTGGACAGGAACCTCTGTCAAGGCAGCGGCACCATTCACCTGTCCAGCCCCATGGACAGCAACCCCTTGTAAGGCAGCGGCACAGTTCACCTGTTCAGAACAATGGACAGCAACCCCTGGCAAGGCAGCGGCACCGTTCACCTGTCCAGCACCATGGACAGCAACCCCTTGTAAGGCAGCGGCACAGTTCACCTGTCCAGCACCATGGACAGCAACCCCTTGTAAGGCAGCGGCACAGTTCACCTGTCCAGCACCATGGACAGCAACCCCTGGCAAGGCAGCGGCACCGTTCACCTGTCCAGCACCATGGACAGCAACCCCTGGCAAGCCTGGAGCAAAACACGTCAAAACTAAGCCTTGATACGACCAAAGTGTGCACAGTATTATAATTCACAGATGCACACATTATAGGTGGGAACAAAATCTGACGTCTGTGTGCCTTTCCCGCACTTCCATATACACGTTTAAAGTTTAGGTTTAGCTAACCAGTCTTTACGCCGAACGTCTGAAGCAAATGCAAATCCTTTTGTCCTCAGAACAGCCTCAATTCCTCGGGGCATGGACTCTACAAGGTGTCGAAAGTGTTCCACATGGATACTGGCCCATGTTGACTCCAATGCTTCCCACAGTTGTGTCAAGTTGGCTGGATGTCCTTTGGGTGGTGGGCCACCCTTGATACACACGGGAAACTGTGGAGCGCAACGTTGCAGTTTTAATAATAATATGCCATTTAGCAGACGCTTTTATCCAAAGCGACTTACAGTCATGCGTGCATACATATATTTTTTTTTTGTGTATGGGTGGTCCCGGGGATGGAACCCACTACCTTGGCGTTACAAGCGCCGTGCTCTACCAGCTGAGCTAGAGAGGACCAGTTATTGACACAAACCAGTTCGCCTGGCACCTCCTACCATACCCAGTTCAAAGGCACTTAAATATTTTGTCTTGCCCTTTCACCAGCTGAATGGCACACATACACAATCCATGTCTCAATTGTCTCAAGGCTTAAAAATAATTATTGAACCTGTCTCCTCCCCTTCATCTACACTGATTGAAGTGGATTTAACAAGTGACCTCAATAAGGGATGGAAAGAGCAGGTGTCCTTAATGTTTAGTACACTTAGTGTACACATTTCGAGTCTAGCTAGAGGTAAAACAAAATATGCGTAAAATATGTATAATACTTTCTATATACAAAATGTGGCTACCAAGACAAATAAATAGCGTTTTTTTGTGAAATTGAGAGACATTGAGAGAGGGAACGCGCGCGCAAGAGAGAGCGAGAGGCTGTGCTGTGACAGACTAGTATCACAACAGTAACACGCAGCAGCTATTGGCGAATTCAGTATCACTCCCACATATTCCGCGGTCTCCTTCCACACCCTGTTGAAATCAACACAGCTCGAGAAATGAGGTAAGAATCAAGCACAACTGTATGTCTTATAATTATCTTACATGCCAGCAACAAATGCATCATCAAACGTAGGTTTAAAAGCTACGAATTGCATTTCTATCGGTTTCTTACGATGCTGCATGAAAATGGAGGTCGTGTTGGTTGCGTTGCAAGCTGAGCGGAGGGAGAATGGTCCTGATGCGAATAGAATGCTAAACAGGCGGATGCATGGAAGTGGGTTTTTCAAGATACACATGACGCTTTTAGCCTTGAATGAATTTTATGTTCAATCTTCACTGCAAAAAATGTATTTGTTGCCGAGATTGTCCAATGAATAAGCTGGTACTGAAAATGTATTGCAAGGTCGATTGAAACAGGTAGGCTTGTCCAGGTAACCTAATGTGATGGTTTCGAAACCGTACATGTGCAGGCTATTTCTCAAACTGATAATCTCTCCACTCGACATCAATAAATCATGGACATATTTTGCATTGAAATCGATTCGTGTATTTTCGGAGCTACGTGGTGGCCTTTTTGACGTCGCCAATGGAAGAAAACAGGAGACCATCGCTGTTGTGTGATTGATGGACTCCTATTTGCAGTTGTTTTTATTAAGGTGTTTGGCTGAGCTAAATGAGGCTATATGGATATGCACAATGTTTAACGTCAATGCATGCTGTTTTAAGCGGTTACATTTTTATTAGGCCTATATGGTAAATTCCAGAGATATAGGTCCTACACTTTATTATTGAGAACGGTGGATAGACATTTAGAGCTGTACTGGCAGATGTGTAGGAGACGTCGTCTGTCCTTATTTTGTAGCCTATGGATTACAAAATGCATCGAATTTACATTAGAATGCATGCGCACACAAAAAGTTCATAAAATTAGGTTATTTTTGTAATTTGTTTGAATCAATCATCGGAACCTCATCAGTGTAACATATCATTTTTGATTGTGACATTTGTGCAAAATGACATCACACCTAGAAAAATAGATATTATATGTTAAGGAAATTAGTAGCCACATACAATTTAACACTACATGAATAATAATGTGTAAACCCAGAAGTAGAGAAGAAAATAGGCTGTTGTAAGTTTTAATCGGTTTTATAGCATCATTGATATCATTTACACTGTAGACACACACACATCAATGGTAACCAGTGCAGATCCTACTCTAATGAGTCTCTTAGGGACTGGCCACCCACTGTGCCCATGGCTTTGATTATCCTGTGAGTGGCTTCTATCATGCAACTAGGGTGTGGCTGTGCCCTATTAGATCTGTTGACATCTGTGTATATGTAACAGTATTGCTTCTGTCCCTCTGCTCACCCCAACCTGGTGTTGAACCAGGGATCCTCTGCACACATCAACAACTGCCACACACAAAGCATCATTACCTATCGCCCCACAAAAGCCGGGGCCCTTGCAGAGCAAGAGAAACAATCTACTTCAAGGTCTCAGAGCGAGTGACGTCACCAATTTAAATTCCACTAGTGCGCACCGCTAACTAGCCAGCCATTTCACACCGGTTACATATGTCTCATATCAGGCCTTCACAACAACATCCAGAATCCAATATTATTTTCTCAGTTTTCACTTCCCCACTGCAGATGGTTAACTAGCGGCGACACTGTATGTTATGATGTTCTGAGCTGTCTGGACACTGTCTGGACACAAACTGCCCTAGGGAACTGAACTTGACCACCGAGAGAACTGCCAGGTTAAACAGACCAGCGATTCATAGCCCCTTTAGGCCTGGAAACTAAGCCATCGCCAGGCCTTAAAAGCCCTCAACATGGAAGGTGCTTACATAATGTTATATAATGTGATGATTTTTTAGGTAAGGGATGGGCTACTACGCTACATGACCATAAGTATGTGGACACATGCTCGTCTCATTCCACCATCATGGCCATTAATATGGAGTTGGTCCCCCCTTTGCTGCTATAACAGCCTCCACTCTTCTGGGAAGGCTTTACACTAGATGTTGGAACATTGCTTCGGGGACATGCTTCCATTCAGCCACAAGAGCATTAGTGAGGTCGGGCACTGATGTTGGGCGATTAGGCCTGGCTCGCAGTCGGTGTTCCAATTCATCCCAAAGGTGTTCGATGGGGTTGAGGTCAGGGCTCTGCAGGCCAGACAAGTTCTTCCACACCGATCTCGACAAACCATTTCTGTATGGATCTCGCTTTGTGCACGGGGGCATTGTCATGCTGAAACAGGAAAGGTTCTTCCCCAAACTGTTGCCACATAGTTGGAAGCACAGAAACATCTAGAATGTCATTGTATGCTGTAGCGTTAAGATTTCCCTTCACTGGAACTAAGGGGCCTAGCCCGAACCATGAAAAGCAGCCCCAGACCATTATTCCTCCTCCACCTAACTTTACAGTTGGCACTATGCATTCAGGCAGGTAGCGTTCCGCCAAACCCAGATTTGTCTGTCGGACTGCCAGGTGGTGAAGCGTGATTCATCACTCCAGAGAACGTGTTTCTACTGCTCCAGAGTCCAATGGTGGTGAGCTTTACACCACTCCAGCCAACGTTTGGCATTGCGCATGGTGATCTTAGGCTTGTGTGCGGCTGCTCGGCCATGGAAACCCATTTCATGAAGCTCCCGACAAACAGTTTTATTTGCTGACGTTGCTTCCAGAGGCAGTTTGGAACTCGGAGGTGAGTGTTGCAAGCGAGGAAAGGCGATTTTTACGCGCTTCAGGACTCGGCGGTCCCGTTCTGTGAGCTTGTGTGGCTTACCACTTCACATCTGAGCAGTTGTTGCTCCTAGACGTTTCCACTTCACAATAACAGCACTTACAGTTGACCGGGGAAGCTCTAGCAGGGCAGAAATTGTTGGAACTGACTTGTTGGAAAGGTGGCATCCTATGACGGTGCCACATTGAAAATCACTGAGCTCTTCAGGAAGGCCATTCTACTGCCAATGTTTGTCTATGGAGATTGCATGGCTGTGTGCTCGATTTTATACACCTGTCAGCAATGGGTGTGGCTGACATAGCTGAATCCACTAATTTGAAGGGGTGTCCACATACGTTTGTACATATAGTGTAACTGACACACCAGATTTTGCAGAGGAAAACAACTGAACCCTGATGTGGTTGGCAAGGCATCACTGATTATTCTGTGTATGGACAACGAGAAGTCTGGAATTAAGATTCAACAAGGTTGATCAATCAATTAGGTTAGCTTCTCACCAAGATAACATTAATTATGGCTAGCCTCCCATAATTTCACATCATTCTCTAGTCTTGAGAAGAAGGGAGAAGGGCTTTACTGACAGGTCCAAAGTATTTAACATCATATTTGAAGGAAATGTAGGATAAAGCACTTTATGAGTGGCCTATGTCTAGCGACATGGTCAACCAAACCCAGAGAAACAGTATGAAGAATTGTTATTATATTTTTCTTTGTAAGACATGGTAACTATGACATATTTGTTTTTCCTAATGATTTGTGTTTCTTGACACGCTCAAGGGAATATCCAAGTTCATCAATGTTGTCAGATTACAAATGTACAGTGCATTCGGAAAGTATTCAGACCCCTTGACTTTTTCCACATTTTGTTACATTACAGCCTTATTCTAAAATAAAATAAAATTCTCATCAATCTACACACAATACCCCATAATGAAAAAACAGGTTTTGAGAATTTTTGCCAATTTATTAAAAACCAAAAACAGAAATACCTTATTTACTTAAGTATTCAGACCCTTTGCTATGAGACTCGAAATTGAGCTCAGGTGCATCCTGTTTCCGTTGATCATCCTTGAGATGTTTCTACAACTTCATTGGAGTCCACCTGTGGTAAATTCAATTGATTGGACATGATTTGGAAAGGCACACACCTGTCTATATAAGGTCCCACTGTTGACAGTGCATGTCAGAGCAAAAACCAAGCCATGAATTGTCCGTAGAGCTCCGAGACAGGATTGTGTCGAGGCACAGATCTGTGGAAGGGCACCAAAAAATTTCTGAAGCATTGAAGGTCCCCAAGAACACGGTGGCCTCCATCATTCTTAAATGGAAGAAGTTTGGAACCACCAAGACTTCCTAGAGCTGACTGCCCGGCCAAACTGAGCAATCGGGGGAGAAGGGCCTTGGTCAGGGAGGTGACCAAAAACCAGATGGTCACTCTGACAGAGCTCTAGAGTTCCTCTGTGGAGATGGGAGAACCTTCCAGAAGGATAACCATCTCTGCAGCACTCCAACAATCAGGCCTTTATGGTAGTGGCCAGACGGAAGCCACTCCTCAGTAAAAGGTGCATGACAGCTCGCTTGGAGTTTTCCAAAAGGCACCTAAAGACTCTCAGACCATGAGAAACAAAATTATTTGGTCTGATGAAACCAAGATTGAACTCTTTGGCCTGAATGCCAAGCGTCACGTCTGGAGGAAACCTGGCACCGTCCCTACGGTGAAGCATGGTGGTGGCAGCATCATGTTGTGGGGATGTTTTTCAGCGGCAGGGACTGGGAGACTAGTCAGTATCAAGGGAAAGATGAACGGAGCAAATTACAGAGAGATCCTTGATGAAAACCTGCTCCAGAGCGCTCAGGACCTCAGACTGGGCGAAGGTTCACCTTCCAACAGGACAACGACCCTAAGCACACAGCCAAGACAACGCAGGAGTGGCTTCGGGACAAGTCTCTGAATGTCCTTAAGTAACCCAGCCAGAGCCCGGACTTGAACCTGATCGAACATCTCTGGATAGACCGAAAATAGCTGTGCAGCGACGTTCCCCATCCAACCTGACAGAGCTTGAGAGGATCTGCAGAGAAGAATGGGAGAAACTTCACAAATACAGGTGTGCCAAGCTTGTAGTGTCATACCCAAGAAGACTTGAGGCTGTAATCGCTGCCAACGGGGCCTCAGCAAAGTACTGAGTAAAGGGTTTGAATACTTAAGTAAATGTGATTTTTCAGTTTTGTATTTTTAATCAATTTGCAAAAATGTCTAAAAACCTTTTTTTGCTTTGTCATTATGGGGTGCTTTGTGTAGATTGATGAGAAAAAAATTAATTAAATACATTTTAGAATAAGGCTATTACGTAACAAAATGTGGAAAAAGTCAAGGGGTCTGAATACTTTCAGAATGCACTGTATATCACCTAATCAAATACATGTATATTTTCCTACTATTTTGGCAGTCGGTTACTGAACCTCAGCTCAAATGCATGTCTATTAAATTGAGGAAACATGCATTTGATCAGTTTGCCAGTTTCCGTTGAAAGATATACAGTGAGGGAAAAAAGTATTTGATTCCCTGCTGATTTTGTATGTTTGCCCACTGACAAAGACATGATCAGTCTATAATTTTAATGGCAAGTTTATTTGAACATTGAGAGACAAAAATCCAGAAAAACGCATGTCAAAAATGTTATAAATTGATTTGCATTTTAATGAGTGAAATAAGTATTTGACCCCTCTGCAAAACATGACTTAGTACTTGGTGGCAAAACCCTTGTTGGCAATCACAGAGGTCAGATGTTTCTTGTAGTTGGCCACCAGGTTTGCACACATCTCAGGAGGGATTTTGTCCCACTCCTCTTTGCAGATCTTCTCCAAGTCATTAAGGTTTCGAGGCTGATGTTTGGCAAGTATTTGACACAAAAATGTATGCACGCATGACTGTAAGTCGCTTTGGATAAAAGCGTCTGCTAAATGGCATATTATTATTATTATTATTATTATTATTATTATTTGACCCCCTCTCAATCAGAAAGATTTCTGGCTCCCAGGTGTCTTTTATACAGGTAACAAACTGAGATTAGAAGCACTCCCTTTAAGAGTGTGCTCCTAATCTCAACTCGTTACCTGTATAAAAGACACCTGGGAGCCAGAAATCTTTCTGATTGAGAGGGGGTCAAATACATATTTCCCTCATTAAAGTGCAAATCAATTTATAACATTTTTGACATGCGTTTTTCTGGATTTTGTTGTTGTTATTCTGTCTCTCAATGTTCAAATAAACCTACCATTAAAATTATAGACTGATAATTTCTTTGTCAGTGGGCAAACGTACAAAATCAGCAGGGGATCAAATACTTTTTTCCCTCACTGTATAGCCTACTGCAATTGACATTCCCAATGACTGGGAGGAAGGAACGGAAATCTCCTACAGTTAAGGGCCTTATTTCCATTATCACTGAAAGCCTTCTTTCCTGTAATGGATGCTAAAATGCTGCTGCTGTTGACGCTGCTTCAGATACAATCTCTGAGGCAGTGCCTTTCAGCTCCGTGCCAAAGTCATTGACATAATTAGCCAATGTGAACAAAGGCTTGCCTTGCTCACAATGAATGCACATCACTCAGAATGCAATGGAAGATCTCTTATCCATAGAGGCTATAGTGGGATGTTGTTGACCTTCTCTGTCACCTAAACAATAGGAAATGTCCTCCTTTCTACCTATGGAAGCCTACCAACTCTTTACATTGTAAACTTATCAATGGTTGATGGTGTAATGCTAATCTGCTAGGAGACCCCCTTAGGTTAAATACCATAGCGTTGGTCTATCATTGGTCTGACATTGGGACCCATGTATGGTTTTAGAACCTGTAGAGACAGCTATAGCTAGCAAAAACCTTTCCCTTCTTGATGTAGGCTTGTATATACAAAAGGCCCAGGGCATGTCACTAAGATTATGCGATCTTCTTGAGTGGTCTTTACCATGCGCATATCTCCCTTTACATCTGACATCCATGTAATTAATGAAAACAAAATGTTGCGGTCACTTTTGAAGGACGTGTCCCCAGAGAGATAGGTCATTTTGTGTCTGGGTCATTTGAGAACTTGTGCAGAGAGTCGAAGACTGTCGCTGAGAGGCTTTTTGGCAAGTGAATTCGAACTCTGATGATAACACTGTATTGATTCTTCACTTAGTGAGCATGTACAGAAGAGTCAATACCAGCTGTGACAAACTGATAGAAACACTCTAGCTTTTACAGTCCAGTCTCTAAGCTGGGATGGCCAGTCAGTTCCAGGCTAGCAATGATCTGTGCTGTTAGCATAAGCTGTAACGTTAGCAATGTTCTAGCTACGTAGGCCTACTAACTATGTTGTGCTAGCTATTGTATGTGCTGACAATGCTGTGTTAGCTATGTGCTAGCTCAATAAAAAAAACACTCTGCTCTATGGTATTTGCCCGTGCAATGACAATCCTTCTGTAAGCTTAGGATGTGTCCACTTGCCATGACAGACGCCATTTTGAAAGAAGAAAAACATCTGTGTCTGGAAACCTCACAAACTCCTGAGTGGCGCAGTGGTCTAAGGCACTGCATCGCAGTGCTAACTGTGCCACTAGAGATCCTGGTTCGAATCCAGGCTCTGTCGCAGCCGGCCGCGACCGGGAGACTCATGGGCGGCGCACAATTGGCCCAGCGTCGTCTAGGGTAGGGGAGGGAATGGCCGGCAGGGATGTAGCTCAGTTGATAGAGCATGGCGTTTGCAACGCCAGGGTTGTGGGCTCGATTCCCATGGGGGGCCAGTATAAAAAAATAATAATATGTAATCACTAACTGTAAGTCGCTCTGGATAAGAGTGTCTGGTAAAATGGAATAACATTTTGATCAGATTGCAGGACTTCTTCCCCCGTTCACAATATCTGAATAATTAATGTTCTGGGTTTCATTTTGGATGAGGTTGTAGATGCTCCTCCTACTTGGGTCAATCTAAATGCATTGGTATGACAGTATATTACCTGGCCTTTTGACCCCAAAAGCTCCATCACTGTCAGTATGGGCTGGTCTGACCCCATGCTCAATCCATGGAAGTGGGTTCCTCCATTATTGGAAAATGGAGCTGTGGTGACGTATTTCTCATTAGATGGAAAATGTCCCTTATACTGCTTCATATGTACAGTGGCTTGCGAAGGTATTCACCCCCCTTGGCATTTTTCCTATTTTGTTGCCTTACAACCTGGAATTTAAATGGATTTTTTGGGGGGTTTGTATCATTTGATTTACACAACATGCCTACCACTTTGAGGATGCAAAATATTTTTTTATTGTGAAACATACAAGAAATAAGACAAAAAAACAGAAAACTTGAGTGTGCATAACTATTCAACCCCCCAAAGTCAATACTTTGTAGAGCCACCCTTTGCAGCAATTACAGCTGCAAGTCTCTTGGGGTATGTCTCTATAAGCTTGGCACATCTACCCACTGGGATTTTTGCCCATTCTTCAAAGCAAAACTGCTGCAGCTCCTTCAAGTTGGATGGGTTCCGCTGGGGAACAGCAATCTTTAAGTCATACCACAGATTCTCAATTGGATTGAGGTCTCGGCTTTGACTAGGCCATTCCAAGACATTTAAATGTTTCCCCTTAAACCACTCGAGTGTTGCTTTAGCAGTATGCTTAGGGTCATTGTCCTGCTGGAAGGTTAACCTCTGTCCCAGTCTCAAATTTCTGGAAGACTGAAACAGATTTCCCTCAAAAATGTCCCTGTATTTAGCGCCATCCATCATTCCTTCAATTCTGACTAGTTACCCAGTCCCTGCCGATGAAAAACATCTCCACAGCATGATGCTGCCACCACCATGCTTCACTGTGGGGATGGTGTTCTCGGGGTGATGAGAGGTGTTGGGTTTGCGCCAGACAGAGCGTTTTAATTTGAGTCTCATCTGACCAGAGTACCTTCTTCCATATGTTTGGGGAGTCATGCCTTTTGGCGAACACCAAACATGTTTGCTTATTTTTTTTCTTTAAGCAATGGCTTTTTTCTGGCCACTCTTCCGTAAAGCCCAGCTCTGTGGAGTGTGTGGCTTAAAGTGGTCC
Source organism: Coregonus lavaretus (assembly GCF_964263955.1). NCBI lineage: Eukaryota > Metazoa > Chordata > Actinopteri > Salmoniformes > Salmonidae > Coregonus > Coregonus lavaretus. The sequence continues at coordinate 47,621,685 of NC_139998.1, forward strand.
TATGGACAGATACTCCAATCTCCGCTGTGGAGCTTTGCAGCTCCTTCAGGGTTATCTTTGGTCTCTTTGTTGCCTCTCTGATTAATGCCCTCCTTGCCTGGTTCGTGAGTTTTGGTGGGCGGCCCTCTCTTGGCAGGTTTGTTGTGGTGCCATATTCTTTCAATTTTTTAATAATGGATTTAATGGTGCTCTGTGGGATGTTAAAAGTTTCTGATATTTTTTTATAACCCAACCCTGATCTGTACTTCTCTACAACTTTGTCCCTGACCTTTTTGGAGAGCTCCTTGGTCTTCATGGTGCCACTTGCTTGGTGGTGCCCCTTGCTTAGTGGTGTTGCAGACTCTGGGGCATTTCAGATCAGTTGTATATATACTGAGATCATGTGACAGATCATGTGACACTTAGATTGCACACAGGTGGACTTTATTTATGGCTATTATTTCATTGCATTTTATACTAGAAAAATACTTAATAATGGTTTAGACATTTATCAACACCTTGAACTCACCCGAGGTACTGCCCTACTGTCAGAGCCTTGATGATTCTTAACCTAAAGGTGAAGTCAGAAGTTTACATACACCTTAGCCAAATACATTTAAACTCAGTTTTTCATAATTCCTGACTTTTAATCCTAGTAAAAATTCCCTGTTTTAGGTCAGTTAGGATCACCACTTTTTTTTTTACAAATGTGAATTGTCAGAATAATAGTAGAGAGAATGATTTATTTCAGCTTTTATTTCTTTCATCACATTCCCAGTGGGTCAGAAGTTTACATACACTCAATTAGTATTTGGTATCATTGCCTTTAAATTGTTTAACTTGGGTCAAACGTTTCGGGTAGCCTTCCACAAGCTTCCCACAATAAGTTGGGTGAATTTTGGCCCATTCCTCCTGACAGAGCTGGTGTAACTGAGTCAGGTTTGTAGGCCTCCTTGCTCGCACACGCTTTTTCGGTTCTGCCCACACATTTTCTATAGGATTGAGGTCAGGGCTTTGTGATGGCCACTCCAATACCTTGACTTTGTTGTCCTTAAGCCATTTTGCCACAACTTTGGAAGTATGCTTGGGGTCATTGTCCATTTGGAAGACCCATTTGCGACCAAGCTTTAACTTCCTGACTGTTGTTTTGAGATGTTGCTTCAATATATCCACCTAATTTTCCTTCCTCATGATGCCATCTATTTTGTGAAGTGCAGCAGTCCCTCCTGAAGCAAGCACCCCCACAGCATGATGCTGCCACCCCCGTGCTTCAAGGTTGGGATGGTGTTCTTCGGCTTGCAAGCATCCCCCTTTTTTCCTCCAAACATAACGATGGTCATTATGGCCAAACAGTTATATTTTTGTTTCATCAGACCAGAGGACATTTTTCCATAAAGTACGATCTTTGTCCCCATGTGCAGTTGCAAACCGTAGTCTGGCTTTTTAATGGTGGTTTTGGAGCAGTGGCTTCTTCCTTGCTGAGGTTATGTCGATATAGGACTCTTTTTACTGTGGATATAGATACTTTTGTACCTTTTTCCTCCAGCGTCTTCACAAGGTCCTTTGCTGTTGTTCTGGGATTGATTTGCACTTTTCGCACCAAAGTACGTTAATCTCTAGGAGACAGAACGTGTCTCCTTCCTGAGCGGGATGACGGCTGTGTGGTCCCATGGTGTTTATACTTGCGTACTATAATTCATACAGATGAACGTGGTACCTTCAGCCGTTTGGAAATTGCTCCCAAGGAAGAACCAGACATGTGGAGGTCTACAATTTTCTTTCTGAGGTGTTGGCTGATTTCTTTTGATTTTCCCATGATGTCAAGCAAAGAGGCACTGTTTGAAGGTAGGCCTTGAAATACATCCACAGTTACACCTCCAATTGACTCAAATGATGTAAATTAGCCTATCAGAAGCTTCTAAAGCCATGAAATCATTTTCTGGAATTTTCCAAGCTGTTTAAAGGCACAGTCAACTTAGTGTATGCAAACTTCTGACCCACTGGAATTGTGATACAGTGAATTATAAGTGAAATAATCTATAGTCTGTAAACAATTGTTGGAAAAATTACATGTGTCATGCACAAAGTAGATGTCCTAACCGACTTGTCAAAACTATAGTTTGTTAACAAGAAATTTTTGGAGTGGTTGAAAAAAACGAGTTTTAATTTCTCCAACCTAAGTGTATGTAAACTTCTGACTTCAACTGTACATCTACAGTATGATAAGATCGATTCCATTCAATAGTGCACAAGGACTGTCACGCCCTGGCTCTGGGGACTCTAGTATGTTGAGCCAGGGTGTGAGTTTTCATTTGTTTGTCATTCTAGTTTAGAATTTCTATGTTGGCCAGTGTGGTTCTCAATCAGAGGCAACGTGTATCAGCTGTTGCTTGTTGTCTCTGATTGGGAACCATACTTAAGCAGCCAGTTTTCCCACAGTGTTTGTGGGATCTTGTTCCTGTATAGGTTTGTGTGTTGCACCTTTGGACGTCACGTTATCGTTTGTTGTTTTGTTCGTGTTATCTTTCTAATTAAATAAATATGTCCGCAAATAACGCTGCGCATTGGTCCTCTGTTCCTGACGATCGTGACAAGGACAAGACAGCCTGGTTGAGGAGAGAGATTCTCAGGCTCTCAGTCTTCACTGGCAGGTGCCGTTGCCGTGGTAACCAGACTGTCTTGGTGTGAAAGGGTGGTGGAGGAAGAAATGCAGCAGTGGTGGGCGGGCGTGTTGGTTGGGGGAGAATCCTAGTATGTATGCTACTCGTGTTCTTTGTTCCGGCCTCACATTCATGGCCTTCATTTACTGTATCGATATGACTCACACTGTAAAACATGTAATAATAACTGATAGCGTAATAAAAATAAACCTATAGCTATGATGATCATGATAATGCAAATCTATTACTCATATTTTTTAAGACTGAAATACAGTAATGATAGAAAATGAGTAGCCTATTTTTATTATAAATAATTATGAGTTTTTATTAATCATTACTAATAACAATATTGTTACTACAGTAGAAATCATGTTAAGAATATCTTTATGGATTCGACTAGGGGGTGAATTATATTGTACAAGCTTCCATTGACAGACAACAACCCTGCTATTAGTGGCTAATTACTTAAACAAATTACCATAATTATAAAAACAAGATGGGAGAACCAACAAACAGTTTGTTTGGCTCCTACTAACACTCATGGACCCCTGAATTTGAGCCCTTGACTGCTTAACTACAACAAGACAATATTCGGAAACCAAGACGTCTGCTTGTTTCTTGTCAAACCCAGATCCCCCTTTAATGTCCACGCAGTGTTTGTGTCATCGTCCATCAGGAGACAGTGCTCTTGGTTAGCCTCTGTTTCTCCTGACTTGCTTCGCTGGCTTCACATGCGCCAGTTACATCCAGTAGATGTGGCTCAGACCTTTGGCTCCTATTGTGTTTGCATGACTGGAGAGAGAAAGAGCCTGCTGTAGAGAGCTGACTAGCTAATCACAGCCCAGCTGGGCTCCAGCCCACTGCTGCTGTGGGGCATCTATGCTCTAGCATGGTTGATGTTCAGCCTGACCTGTCGTGGAATGAGGCTTTGTTTACGCTTTGTTTGTTTACATTGTCTAAAAATGGTTATTACGTAATCCTAAAAATAGTTATTACAAAATCCTAAACTGGCCATAAGTCTATTCGGGTTCATCTTGCCACAGTTGGGTTGGTGTGTACTGTGTTACTCACAGTAGGTAAGATAGTAGTGCCAGCTGAAGGCTGACTTCCTCCAGGCCATGGGCTGTGTAAGCTCTGGCTACTGCATATATTAGTCACTCACTGATAAAAAATAAACAGTCATTCAACATCAGATTGCAGTTCTGAATGGAAACTGCACAGACCAGTTGTGAAGTAGGCAATACATCATGTCAATAGCATTCGTTTGGCTGGTATCAATAGCCTTACACTAGACAGTGCATTGGGAAAGTAGTCAGACCCCTTGACATTTTCTACATTTTGTTACGTTACAGCCTTATTCTAAAATGAACACAATACCTCATAAGGACGAAGCAAAAACAGATTTTTAGAAATGTTTGCACACAAAAAAATTGAAATATCACATTAACATAAGTATTCAGACCCTTTACTCAGTACTTTGTTGAAGCACCTTTGGCAGCGATTACAGCCTCGAGTCTTCTTGGGTATGACGTTTCTCCCATTCTTCTCTGCAGATCCTCTCAAGCTCTGTCAGGTTGGATGGGGCGCGTCGCTGCACAGCTATTTTCTGGTCGCTCCAGAGATGCTAGCTCGGGTTCAAGTCCAGGCTCTGGCTGGGCCACTCAAGGACATTCAGAGACTTGTCCCGAAGCCACTCCTGCGTTGACTTGGCTGTGTGCTTAGGGTCGTTGTCCTGTTGGAAGTTAAACCTTCGCCCCAGTCTGAGGTCATGAGCACTCTGGGGCAGGTTTTCATCAAGGATCTCTCTGTACTCCGTTCATCTTTCCCTCGATCCTGACTCCCAGTCCCTGCTGCTAAAAAACATCCCCACAGCATGATGCGTCCACCACCATGCTTATCCGTAGGGATGGTGCCTGGTTTCCTCCAGATGTGACACTTGGCATTCAGGCCAAAGAGTTCAATCTTGGTTTTATCAGACCAGAGAATCTTGTTTCCCATGATCTGGGAGTCTTTAGCTGCTTTTGGCAAACTCCAAGCAGGCTGTCATGTGCCTTTTACTGAGGAGTGGCTTCCGTCTGGCCACTCTACCATAAACGCCTGATTGGCAGAGTGCTGCAGAGATGGTTGTCCTTCTGGAAGGTTCTCCCATCTCCACAGACCAACTCTGGAGCTCTGTCAGAGTGACAATCGGGTTCTTGGTCACCTCCCTGACCATGGCCCTTCTCCCCCGATTGCTCAGTTTGGCCGGGCAGCCAGCTCTAGGAAGAGTCTTGGTGGTTCCAAACTTCTTCCATTTAAGAATGATGGGGGCCACTGTGTTCTTGGGGACCTTCAATGCTGCAGAAATGTTTTGGTACCCTTCCCCAGATCTGTGCCTCGACACAATCCTGTCTCGGAGCTCTACGGACAATTCCTTTGACCTCATGGCTTGGTTTTTGCTCTGACATGCACTGTCCGCTGTTGGACCTTATATAGACAGGTGTGTGCCTTTCCAAATCATGTCCAATCAATTGAATTTACCACAGATGGACGCCAATCAAGTTGTAGAAGCATCTCAAGGATGATCAATGGAAACAGGATACACCTGAGCTCAATTTCGAGTCTCATAGCAAAGGGTCTGAATACTTATGTAAATAAGGTATTTCTGTTTAGAACTTTTTATAAATTTGCAAAAATTTCTAAAAACCTGTTTTTGCTTTGTCATTATGGGGTATTATGTGTAGATTGATGAGGAAAAACATTCATTTAATACATTTTAGAATAAGGCTGTAACGTTACAAAATGTGGAAAAAGTCAAGGGGTCTGAATTCTTTCCAAATGCACTTTACGAGTTGCCCACTTAACCACACACAGCAGGGGTGTAACGTCCAACATGGCTGCAGGACAGAGGATATGATATGGCGTTGTTTTGCTCTATTACATCAATTACCCCTACCCTCCTATTATCCTTCTGCTTGGTTTGCATTTGTTCATCTCATCCTCTCTTTTACCACCTTTTTGGAGTGCGAAAAGGGGATTGGCTGTTGCCATAGAAACTGTCTCGAACTGTAGCACACCATTGGCAGGGTCGCTGACACTCGCACGGCTCCGTCTGAATTATATTCCTTTTGGGGACGATTTCCTCCTCCAGATTATCCAGCATGCATTGCGGCCCCACCAGCAGCAAATAGGACACAACATAAAGAGCCATGTTGGGGGGAAGAAAGAGAAAGAGAGGGAAAGAACGCCCAAAAAATAGTCATCGCCTGACAAATGACTGCAGTTAATGATTTTGCCACCGGGGCAATTAAGATGGAAGAACGTTGCGATAACTTTGGACCGCGAGCCAGCTCATGAATATATTCCTTTGATGGAAGAAACATAATAAGCAAAATAATCCGACTGTATTGAATTCCCTTAGGACCACAGTCCAACACGCCCCCTCAGTCTCTGCTACCTATCAGTGGCTGGCCTTCAGTAACACACTGCCTTCAATGCTGTCCAGCAGAATGATAAGTGTGTTTCATGTCTCCCACTTTGAAATGATAAAGAGAGTTGTGTGTTCAAGGCATGGGCGTTGATGTGTCCCAATATGTCCACAGCCATTAGCTAGACATGCTGAGGCTGCTTTGTGCAGGCTGGATGCATATATTATCTTGCGCCTGCCTATTTTCAGTACGTATTGCCTCTCTACGTGTGGATACAGATAAATGTGCAAAGAAATGCGACTCACTGATGGAAAAAAGTTGGAAAAATACCACCGCTCTCATTGCTCCAACCCTCTTGGTTTTCAGCATTGATTTGTGAGTCTGTATTTGAGTTACATTGATTCTCCCAAGCTAGTGGATGTCCTTTGCATAACAACTCTGGTCTAACAAGCGTTTGTTCATTCTGTAATTGCGCAGTTTGATTGTTGAGAGAGGTTATGTGATTCGACTTGAGCTAAATAAGACAACCGAGTACAGACAGGACAACAAAATGGACTGAATTCAATGAAACCCACCACTCTGTAAAAATCATCTAGCTTTTGCACTGCTTAAGTTGCAATAAAATGTTATTTTTTTCTATTTCACTAATAAATGTACAATTAATCATATAAAAATGTGCATTGGTTTTGTATAGCAACAATGTTTTTCCTCAATACAAATCTAATTGAACTCCAGTGAAAGAGGCTTGAGTTTATATTATTATATATTATTATATATTTTTATATACCGGTCCTCTATTTATTTATTTCTATAAACTGGGTGGTTCAAGCCATGAACGCTGATTGGCTGAAAGCCGTGGTATACCACGGGTATGACAAAACATGTATTTGTGCTGCTCTAATTATAGTGCATTCGGAAAGTATTCAGACCCCTTGACCTTTTCCACATTACAGCCTTATTCTGAAATCGATTAAATGAAAAATTTTCCTCATCAATCTACACACAATACCCCATAACGACAAAGCAAAAACTGGTTTTTAGATCTTTTTGCAAATTTATGAAAAATAAGTGTTCAGACCCTGTGCCATTAGACTCGAAATTGAGCTCAGGTGCATCCTGTTTCCATTGATCATCCTTGAGATGTTTCTACAACTTCATTGGAGTCCACCTGTGGTGAATTCAATTGATTGGACATGATTTGGAAAGGCACACTGTCTGTATAAGGTCCCACAGTTGACAGTGCACGTCAGAGCAAAAACCAATCCGTGAGGTCAAAGGAATTGTCTGTAGAGCTCCGAGACAGGATTGTGTCGAGGCACATATCTGTGGAAGGGTACCAAAAAATGTCTACAGGATTGAAGGTCCACAAGAACACAGTGGCCTCCATCATTCTTAAATGGAAGAAGTTTGGAACCACCAAGACTCTCCCTAGAGCTGGCCGCCCGGCCAAACTGAGCAATCGGGGGAGAAGGGCCTTGGTCAGGGAGGTGACCAAGAACCCGATGGTCACTCTGACAGAGCTCCAGAGTTCCTCTGTGGAGATGGGAGAACCTTCCAGAAGGACAACCATCTCTGCAGCACTCCACCAATCAGGCCTTTATGGTATAGTGGCCAGACGGAAGTCACTCCTCAGTAAAAGGCGCATGACAGCCCGCTTGGAGTTTGCTAAAAGGCACCTAAAGGACTCTCAGACCATGAGAAACAAGATTCTCTGGTCTGATGAAACCAAGATTGATCTCTTTGGCCTGAATGCCAAGCGTCACGTTGGGAGGAAATATGGCACCATCCCTACGATGAAGCATGGTGGTGGCAGCATCATGCTGTGGGGATGTTTTTCAGACTTGTCAGGATCGAGGGAAAGATGAACGGAGCAAAGTACAGAGAGATCCTTGATGAAAACCTGGTCCAGAGTACTCAGGACCTCAGACTTGGGCGAAGGTTCACCTTCCAACAGGACAACGACCCTAAGCACACAGCCAAGACAACGCAGGAGTGGCTTCGGGACAAGTCTCTGAATGTCCTTGAGTGGCCCAGCCAGAGCCCGGACTTGAAATCCATTGAACATCTCTGGAGAGACCTCAAAATAGCTGTGCAGCGACACTCCCCATCCAACCTGACAGAGCTTGAGAGGATCTGCAGAGAAAAATGGGAGAAACTCCCCAAATACAGGTGTGCCAAGCTTGTAGCGTCATACCCAAGAAGACTCGAGGCTGTAATCGCTGCCAAAGGTGCTTCAACAAAGTACTGAGTAAAGGGTCTGAATACTTAAGTAAATGTCATATTAACGTTTTCTATTATTAATACATTTGCGTCATTATGGAGTATTGTGTGTAGATTGATTAGGGAAAAAAACTATTGAAGCCATTTTAGAATAAGGCTGTAACGTAATAAAATGTAGAAAAAGTCAAGGGGTCTGAATACTTTCCGAATGCACTGTACATTGGTAACCAGTTTATAATAGCAATAAGGCAACTCGGGGGTTTGTGGTATATGGCCAATATACCACGGCTAAGGGCTGTATCCAGGCACTCTGCGTTGCGTCGTGGATAAGAACAGCCCTTAGCCTTGGTGTATTGGCATATACCACAACCCCCTCAGGCCTTATTGCTTAAATATAAAACATTTAAACACGTACAATACTACATCAGCCTGATCTCTATTTTGTTCCACTGTGAATTCCCTAAGGGGGGACAGACACACGCAGTAATGAAATGCAGCACTATTCCAGCGTAGGGTTTGCCGCGCTGACATTGCGTGCCTGCCCGAGAGTAGTGGTCCGTAGCCTAATCTTTGTGACCCGCCAAAGGCGTAGACGCCCTTCCCTGTGATATAGAAGTGGCCTGCATTGTGCTGGTGTGTGCAGAAATGCCTCTAATGTCTGGAGAGCACCTACCCCTCATCAACGCTGCCGCTGCGGGGAGGAAAACTCATCACTCAGGCTGACAAAGAACATCTGTGTTACCGAGTCATGAGGCTTGAAAACGGGAGAGGAGGACACTGCTTAGATAACCTATTATCTAATAGATTGACGGTGACGCTCACTGCCTTTTTGTCCTCTGTCTGTGTGTTTTGTAGCTTATTGAATGGCCAAACGCAGAGTGAATTCCGGCTCGGCCAGGCGCAAACATTGATCAAAACGGAGCTAAACTTGATTTGACAGATTATACGTTTCACTCTGTACCATCTGCTGCCAACCATACACTGCAGAGAGGAGAGATGTGGCCGGAGGAGCCCTGAGCATCTACGTTGTTTATACAGTGCATTCGGAAGGCATTCAAACCCCTTCACTTTTTCCACATTTTGATACGTTACAGCCTTATTCTAAAATGGATTAAAGAAATACAAATCCTCATAAATCTACACACATCACCCCAAAATGACAAAGCGTCAACAGTTTTTTAGGAATTCTTGCAAATTTATAAAAATTTAAGAAAAAACATTCTGTTATAAGTATTCAGACCCTTTGCCATTAGACTCGAAATTGAGCTCAGGTGCATCCTGTTTCCATTGATCATCCTTGAGATGTTTCTACAACTGGATTGGAGTCCACCTGTGGTCAATTCAATTGATTGGACATGATTTGGAAAGGCACACATCTGTCTATATAAGGTCCCACAGTTGAAAGTGCATGTCAGAGCAAAAACCAAGCCATGAGGTTGAAGGAATTGTCCTTAGAGCGCCGAGACAGGATTGTGTCGAGGCACATATCTGTGGAAGGGTACCAAAAAATGTCTACAGGATTGAAGGTTCCCAAGAACACAGTGGCCTCCATCATTCTTAAATGGAAGAAATTTGGAACCACCATGACTCTTCCTAGAGCTGGCCACCCGGCCAAACTGAGCAATCGGGGGAGAAGGGCCTTGGTCAGGGAGGTGAGCTCCAGAGTTCCTCTGTGGAGATGGGAGAACCTTCCAGAAGAACAACCATCTCTGCAGCACTCCACCAATCAGGCCTTTATGGTAGAGTGGCCAGATGGAAGCCACTCCTCAGTAAAAGGCACAAGACAGCCTGCTTGGAGTTTGCCAAAAGGCACCTAAAGGTCTCAGACCAGGAGAAACAAGATTCTCTGGTCTGATAAAACCAAGATTGAACTCTTCGGCCTGAATACCAAGCGTCACGTCTTGAGGAAACCTGACACCATCTCTACGGTGAAGCATGGTGGTGGCAGCATCATCTTTGTCAGCGGCAGGGACTGGGAGACTAGTCAGGATCGAGGGAAAGATGAACGGAGCAAAGTACAGAGAGATCCTTGATGAAAACCTGCTCCAGAGCACTCAGGACCTCAGACTGGGGCGAAGGTTAATCTTCCAACATGACAAAGACCCTAAGCACACAGCCAAGACAACGCAGGAGTGGCTTCGGGACAAGTCTCTGAATGTCCTTGAGTGGCCCAGCCAGAGGCCGGACTTGAACCCGATCAAACATCTCTGGAGAGACCTGAAAATAGCTGTGCAGCGACGCTCCCCATCCAACCTGACAGAGCTTGAGAGAATCTGCAGAGAAGAATGGGAGAAACTCCCCCAAATACAGGTGTTCTAAGCTTGTAGCGTCATACCCAAGAAGACTCGAGGCTGTAATCGCTGCCAAAGGTGCTTCAACAAAGTACTGAGTAAAGGGTCTGAATGCTTATGTAAATGTGATATTACAGTAAAAATAAAATAAAAAAATGGTGTGTATTGTGTGTAGATTGATGAGGAAAAGCAACAATCTAATCCATTTTAGAATAAGGCTGTAACCACAATACTAACCTAATTAACAGAGTGAAAAGAAGGAAGCCTGTACAGAATATAAATATTCCAAAACATGCATCCTGTTTGCAACTTGGCACTAAAGTAATACTGCAAAAAATGTGGCAAAGCAATTAGCTTTTTGTCCTGAATACAAAGTGTTATATTTGGGGAAAATCCAATACAACACGTTACTGAGTACCACTCTCCATATTTTCAAGCATAGTGGTGGCTTGTAATCATTAAGGACTGGGGAGTTTTTCAGGATAAAAAATTAACTAAATGGGGCAAAGCACAGGCAAAATCCTAGAGGAAAACCTGGTTCAGTCTGCTTTCCATCAGACACTGGGAGATTAATTAACCTTTCAGCAGGACAATAACCTATAACACAAGGCCAAATCTACACTGAAGCCTCCTGTAGCTCAGTTGGTAGAGCATAGCACTTGCAATGCCAGGGTTGTGGGTTCAGTATGAAAAATGTATGCACTCACTAACTGTAAGTCGCTCTGGATAAAAGTGTCTGCTAAATGACTAAAATGTAAATGTAAAATGAGTTGCTTACCAAGAAGACAGTGAACGTGGCCGAGTTACAGTTTTGACTTAAATCTACTTGAAAATCTATTGCAAGACCTGAAAATGGTTGTCTAGCGATGATAAACAACCAATTTGACAGAACTTGAAGAATTTTTAGAAGAATGATGGGCAAAAGTTGCACAATCCAGGTGTGGAAAGCTCTTAGAGACTCACCCAGAAAGACTCAGGGGTGTCATTACTTATGTAAATTAGATATTTATGTATTTGATTTTCAATAAATGTGCAGAAAATTCTAAAAACATGTTTTCACTTTGTCATTATTGGGTATTGTTTGTAGATTGGTGAGATATAAATATATCTATATATATAATCCATTTTGAATTCAAGCTTTAACACAACAAAATGTGGAATAAGTCAAGGGGTATGAATACTTTCTGAAGGCACTGTATCTATGTATGGAAGAGCCATGAACATATTTCTATCTATGTTGTTTATATCTATGTATGGAAGAACCATGAGCCTCTCTTTCTATCTATGTTGTTTATATCTATGTATGGAAGAACCATGAGCCTCTCTTTCTATCTATGTTGTTTATATCTATGTATGGAAGAGCATGAGCATCTATTTTCTATCTATGCTTGTTTATATCTATGTATAGAGGAGCCATGAACATCGCTCTTTCTATCTATGTTGTTTATATCTATGTATAGAGGAGCCATGAACATCGCTCTTTCTATCTATGTTGTTTATATCTATGTATAGAGGAGCCATGAACATCGCTCTTTCTATCTTTGTTGTTTATATCTATGTATAGAGGAGCCATGAACATCGCTCTTTCTATCTATGTTGTTTATATCTATGTACTGTATGATTATATATTAGGAAATAAAACTGCCCATTTTCCTATAAGTGTTGCTGCAAAGACACAATGGAATTGTGCATAGCACATTATGCATTGCTTATAATAAGCAATGCATAATGTGCTGGAGTGCTGGAGTTAGGCACACTAACCTCCAACCCTCACTAACCTCCAACCCTCACTAACCTCCAACCCTCACTAACCTCCGGCCATACTTGTTCTTCTGCCTTGCAGAGACCACAACATTGCCTGAAGATGGCGAACTCCACGGCTTCCTATGACCAGCTGGTCTACCAGGTGGAAGCTCTCCGCCAGGAGAATTCCCATCTGCGGAGAGAGCTGGAGGACAACTCCAACCACCTGTCCAAGCTGGAGAACGAGACCACCGACATGAAGGTGAGAGAGGTTAGAGGGACGACCCCAGGGCTAAGAGAGAAATAAGAATAGGAGGATAAGATTAGAGTGTTGATTTGATGATTGGTTAGAAAGGTGGAATTTCAACCATTTCCATATTTCCTTGACCTCTTTGTTTGTTATGTTTGTTATTTCTCTGCATCTGGACTAAAGATTAAAAAATATATACAGTGAGGGAAAAAGGTTTTTGATCCCCTGCTGATTTTGTACGTTTGCCCACTGACAAAGAAATGATCAGTCTATAATTTTAATGGTAGGTTTATTTGAACAGTGAGAGACAGAATAACAACAAAAAAATCCAGAAAAACGCATGTCAAAAATGTTATAAATTGATTTGCATTTTAATGAGGGAAATAAGTATTTGACCCCCTCTCAATCAGAAAGATTTCTGGCTCCCAGGTGTCTTTTATACAGGTAATGAGCTGAGATTAGGAACACACTCTTAAAGGGAGTGCTCCTAATCTCAGCTTGTTACCTGTATAAAAGACACCTGTCCACAGAAGCAATCAATCAATCAGATTCCAAACTCTCCACCATGGCCAAGACCAAAGAGCTCTCCAAGGATGTCAGGGACAAGATTGTAGACCTACACAAGGCTGGAATGGGCTACAAGACCATCGCCAAGCAGCTTGGTGAGAAGGTGACAACAGTTGGTGCGATCATTCGCAAATGGAAGAAACACAAAAGAACTGTCAATCTCCCTCGGCCTGGGGCTCCATGCAAGATCTCACCTCGTGGAGTTGCAATGATCATGAGAACGGTGAGGAATCAGCCCAGAACTACACGGGAGGATCTTGTCAATGATCTCAAGGCAGCTGGGACCATAGTCACCAAGAAAACAAATTGGTAACACACTACGCCGTGAAGGACTGAAATCCTGCAACGCCCGCAAGGTCCCCCTGCTCAAGAAAGCACATATACAGGGCTGTCTGAAGTTTGCCAATGAACATCTGAATGACTCAGAGGAGAACTGGGTGAAAGTGTTGTGGTCAGATGAGACCAAAATCGAGCTCTTTGGCATCAACTCAACTCGCCGTGTTTGGAGGAGGAAGAATGCTGCCTATGACCCCAAGAACACCATCCCCACCGTCAAACATGGAGGTGGAAACATTATGCTTTCGGGTGTTTTTCTGCTAAGGGAACAGGACAACTTCACTGCATCAAAGGGACGATGGACGGGGCCTTGTACCGTCAAATCTTGGGTGAGAACCTCCTTCCCTCAGCCAGGGCATTGAAAATGGGTCGTGGATGGGTATTCCAGCATGACAATGACCCAAAACACACAGCCAAGGCAACAAAGGAGTGGCTCAAGAAGAAGCACATTAAGGTCCTGGAGTGGCCTAGCCAGTCTCCAGACCTTAATCCCATAGAAAATCTGTGGAGGGAGCTGAAGGTTCGAGTTGCCAAACGTCAGCCTAGAAACCTTAATGACTTGGAGAAGATCTGCAAAAAGGAGTGGTACAAAATCCCTCCTGAGATGTGTGCAAATCTGGTGGCCAACTACAAGAAACGTCTGACATCTGTGATTGCCAACAAGGGTTTTGCCACCAAGTACTAAGTCATGTTTTGCAGAGGGGTCAAATACTTATTTCCCTCATTAAAATGCAAATCCATTTATAACATTTTTGACATGCGTTTTTCTGGATTTTTTTGTTGTTATTCTGTCTCTCACTGTTCAAATAAACCTACCATTAAAATGATAGACTGATCATGTCTTTGTCAGTGGGCAAACGTACAAAATCAGCAGGGGATCAAATACTTTTTTCCCTCACTGTATATGAGGCACTCTCATCGACGGGGCTGTAGTGGAACAGGTTGAGAGCTTCAAGTTCCTTGGTGTCCACATCACCAACGTGATGGTCCAAACACACCAAGACAGTCGTGAAGAGGGCACAACAAAGCCTATTCCCCCTCAGGAGACTGAAAAGATTTGGCATGGGTCCTCAGATCCTAAAAAATTATACAGCTGCACCATCGAGAGCATCCTGACTGGTTGCATCACCGCCTGGTATGGCAACTGCTTGGCCTCCGACCGCAAGGCACTACAGAGGGTAGTGCGTACGGCCCAGTACATCACTGGGGCCAAGCTTCCTGCCATCCAGGACCTCTATATCAGGCGGTGTCAGAGGAAGGCCCTCAAAATTGTCAAAGACTCCAGCCACCCTAGTCATAGACTGTTCTCTCTGCTACCGCACGGCAAGCGGTACCGGAGTGCCAAGTCTAGGTCCAAAAGACTTCTCAACAGCTTCTACCCCCAAGCCATAAGACTCCTGAACAGCTAATCATGGCTACCCGGACTATTTCCACTGCCCCCCCACCCCATCCTTTTACGCTGCGGCTACTCTGTTAATTATTTATGCATAGTCACTTTAACTCTACCCACATGTACATATTACTTCAACTACCTCAACTAGCCGGTGCCCCCGCACATTGACTCTGCACCGGTACCCCCCTGTATATATAGCCTCCCTACTGTTATTATATTTTACTTCTGCTCTTTTTTTTCTCAACACTTTTTTTGTTGTTGTTTTATTTTTACTTTTTTTGTTAAAAATAAATGTACTGTTGGTTAAGGGCTGTAAGTAAGCATTTCACTGTAATGTCTGCACCTGTTGTATTCGGCGCATGTGGCCAATACAATTTGATTTGATTTGATTTGATTTGATTTGATATATGAAAGACACAGATGACAATGTGTTGCTTTGATGATAGCTCATAAAGATGGCAGCAATTGTCCTTTGTTTTTTAAAAGGACAATGTTTTCATTTTGGATTTTCTCTATGCCTACATCTGGGACTTTTCCCTCCATTTTGTCAAGCCGTGGCTAATAATATGATTTAAATACAGATAGGACATTTTCCCATTCAAAATCCACTCAGTTCTGCCTCAGATGTATAGAGTTCAGCCCCAATTCTGAAGGATGCTGTAGACTTCATGTAACTCCTTCGCAAGTGACCCGGTTTCTCTCCTGAGTGACTGAGTGACTGGGATCCATCCAGTTGTCCTCGTTACAGTAATGATGCCAGCAGGGATTGAGACAAGCTGCCGAGGAAGAAGGAAACCATTAGACCATATAGCCCGCTAAGACATTTTCTCATTATCGATTATTTTGAAATCCCGGCTTGTCTGACAGGATCTTTCTTCTTTGATATAGTCATTTTTTCTCTGTGGCTAAGCCTCTGCCTGGATTCCAGGAAATAATCTGCTTCAAATTTCTGTACACTCCTCCCTGTCACACCATGTGCAATTAGGCTTTACTGTTAGGTATCTGTCTGTTTATCAACGAAACACTTGGTTTTTATAGACATGCATCATAATAGGATATCTGTGTCAGGGTCTGTGGTGATATTGTAGCCTAGGTCACAGTTTTGTGCCAGGCTAGCATTAAACTTTGCCAGAATCACAGCCTGTGGGGAGTTTGGATTACTGGCAGAATTAAGGACCATTCCAAGAGGGGTGGAATCAGGGTTTCCAATGTGCTTTAGAGTGGCTTTAGCCTAAATGCTGTGTACTGTGGACTACCACTGAACTACTGGGTACCTGATTCTGAGAGGCATGAGCAGAAAGGGCAAAACACATATCATAATCTGGTTATTAAAAACGTCCAACTCGTCCTTCGTTCATAACTAATTATTTCAATCCGAATTGACGAAATGAACAACAAAACATACCAAAACGAAACAATTTCTCTATTCCAGCCAGCAACATCAATCATATAATAGTCTGGATAGGTCGCCATCTTTAAGATGTAATTGTAGGTGCTAACCCCAGTGCATGCTGGTCCGCCCTATCACTCCTCTGGCACACAGCTGGATTATCCCCAGCTAAAGCCTTTATATTCCTGAGGGCAGCTTGAGCTATCAGCAGACAACCAGGACGCTCTGTAAGGAGCTCACAAAGCCAGACACTGGTGGCAAATAGACCTAACCTTCCAAACCCAAAACAACCCCTTGGAGAACATTGATTTGAGGCTAGGATTTTACATTGATTTGGCTGTGATTTCCCTCTAGGAGGTCATCGTAATCCCAACAGGTTGTGACTCATTTTTGGTTTCACTGTGGCCACAACAACAATTTCATTTGACTGGGTTTCTGGTTGGACACAGATAGTGAATTGCTTTCTCCTCTCTAGGGGGTTCTGAAGGGGCTGCAAAGCAAACTGGAGCTGGAGGCTGGCACTTTGGCCTCCTCTGGGAGGACTGATGTGCTGGACCAGCTCAAAGGTATGTGTGCTGTAACCCTGTGCTTTTCTGTCTATTTTCTCACCTTTTAATGTTTGTTTAGACTGATATTGTACACAACTCATTAATTAATTCAATATCAGCTATTTCAATGGTTCATTTTTAGAAAATAAAATCATATTTATTTTTTCCAATATTAATGACATTTCTCTCTCAGAGTTGCACATGGACTTGACCAACTACTATGAGCTGAAGTACCAGCCGCAAAACCTGCGCGTCCTCCCAGAGAGTCTAGCCAGTCTGGCAGCTCAGTCGGGTGACATGGGCGATCGTCTGGCCTGCTTGCCTCCATCCTCCTCCAGAGCCAGGAGCCCCCTGCGGCCTTCATCCCGCCAGAGCACCTCTCTGTCTGGGGAGGGCACGGCTGTGCACCCTGGAGCCCTGGCAAAAGCCATGCTGGGAGACGGACGCGTCACGGCCCAGCATCTGGAAGATCTATACAAAGAGAGGTTAGCGCTTTGCCATCGTTCAATCAGATGTACAGTTGAAGTCGGAAGTTTACATACACTTAGGTTGGAGTCATTAAAACTCGTTTTTCAACCACTCCACACATTTCTTGTTAACAAACTATAGTTTTGGCAAGTCGGTTAGGACATCTACTTTGTGCATGACAAAAGTAATTTTTCCATCAATTGTTTACAGACAGATTATTTCACTTATAATTCACTGTATCACAATTCCAGTGGGTCAGAAGTTTACATACACTAAGTTGACTGTGCCTTTAAACAGCTTGGAAAATTCCAGAAAATGATGTCATGGCTTTAGAAGCTTCTGATAGGCTAATTGACATAATTTGAGTCAATTGGAGGTGTACCTGTGGATGTATTTCAAGGCCTACCTTCAAACTCAGTGCCTCTTTGCTTGACATCATGGGAAAATCAAAAGAAATCAGCCAAGACCTCAGAAAAAGTATTGTAGACCTCCACAAGTCTGGTTCATCCTTGGGAGCAATTTCCAAACGCCTGAAGGTACCACGTTCATCTGTACAAACAATAGTACGCAAGTATAAACACCATGGGACCACGCAGCTGTCATACCGCTCAGGAAGGAGATGCGTTCTGTCTACTAGAGATGAAGGTACTCTGGTGCGAAAAGTGCAAATCAATTCCAGAACAACAGCAAAGGACCTTGTGAAGATGCTGGAGGAAACATGTACAAAAGTATCTATATCCACAGTAAAAAGAGTCCTATATCGACATAACCTGAAAGGCCGCTCAGCAAGGAACAAGCCACTGCTCCAAAACCACCATAAAAAAGCCAGACTACGGTTTGCTAACTGCACATGGGGACAAAGATCGTACTTTTTGGAGAAATGTCCTCTGGTCTGATGAAAAAAATATATAACTGTTTGGCCATAATGACCATCGTTATGTTTGGAGGAAAAAGGGGGATGCTTGCAAGCCGAAGAACACCATCCCAACCGTGAAGCACAGGGGTGGCAGCATCATGCTGTGGGGCTGCTTTGCTGCAGGAGGGACTGGTGCACTTCACAAAATAGATGGCATCATGAGGAAGGAAAATTAGGTGGATATATTGAAGCAACATCTTAAGCCATCAGTCAGGAAGTTAAAGCTTGGTCGCAAATGGGTCTTCCAAATGAACAATGACCCCAAGCATACTTCCAAAGTTGTGGAAAAATGGCTTAATGACAACAAAGTCAAGGTATTGGAGTGGCCATCACAAAGCCTGACCTCAATCCTATAGAAAATGTGTGGGCAGAACTGAAAAAGCATGTGCGAGCAAGGAGGCCTACAAACCTGACTCAGTTACACCAGCTCTGTCAGGAGGAATGGGCCAAAATTCACCCAACTTATTGTGGGAAGCTTGTGGAAGGCTACCCAAAACATTTGACCCAAGTTAAACAATTTAAAGACAATGCTACGAAATACTAATTGAGTGTATGTAAACCTCTCACCCACTGGGAATGCGATGAATGAAATAAAAGCTGAAATAAATCATTCTCTCTACTATTATTCTGACATTTCACATTCTTAAAATAAAGTGGTGATCCTAACTGACCTAAAACAGGGACTTTTTACTAGGATTAAATGTCAGGAATTGTGAAAAACTGAGTTTAAATGTATTTGGCTAAGGTGTATGTAAAGTTCCGACTTCAACTGTATGTATTACTAGTAATACTAAATCAAACATCTTTAAAATACTACCTTAAAAATAATAATTCACTATAAATCACTAGACCCTTAAAAAAAAAGGTGAGGTACTATGAATCCCCAGTGATGTTGTGGTGGATGGTAGTCAATGTGTTAAATGTAGCTGTGTGTGTTCTAGGACGATGCTTCTAAGTGAGATAGACAAGGAGGTGCGGGAGCGTCGCTGGTACTACAGCCAGCTCCAGGGACTCTCTCAGCGGCTGAACCAACTGCCACGCATCGACACGGTGAGAGCACTTTAACGCCACTGAGTCTCCAGAACATTCTCTCCTGCACAGTGCTCAGACACAGTGGACTATAACAGACAGCAGTACAGTACACAGTATACTTGTACTCAGCACTCAGTTGCAGGAAATGTAGGCACTTTTTTTGGAAACTGTCGCCCCCTCTTATTTCATTGTGTGCTTGTTGGAAAATGCCTCTTTGGAAACAGTTTAGAGTATGAGTAGAGTAGAGTATTACTTTATTATTTAATGGACAGACAAAATGTTTTATTGCTTTCTTGTATGTTCATTGTCATGAAATCAACTCAATATTGTTTTAACAGGGGCACAGGCAAGAGTTAAACCACAGATAGAACAATGAGCCAGATATTTCACCGGATGTATAAATGTGAAGCATCCGCTTCATGTTTCCACTCACTACCAAATATGGTGATGAGAGGAAGCCCAGTGGCCGGCAGTGTGAGAAAATGGAGCGAGATGGATTTTGCAAATAAATGCTAGATTACACCAATAGGATCTCTCTAGCTTGTGCTTGGTTCTGTCCACCTCCTTGCTTGTTCTGCCCACTATGATTAATTTGCTCCCATTGGAAACGACAGGCTCTGGTCTATCTTGGGTTAGTTATAAAAAATATTTGGTTAAGCTTTTCGGCAGAGAAGCTAGCATCCATTTTGTTTCAGAATGCCCCAAAATGGAGGCTTGTGTTGTGTGGAAACTAAGCTATTTTTCCTTATCTTAACAGTTCTCCATACAGATTGACCTCATTCGTCAGCAGCTGGAGTTCGAGGCACAGCAGTTGCGTTCTGTCATGGAGGAACGATTCGGAACCAGCGATGAAATGGTCCAGAGGACACAGGTAAGGAGAGGGACTCTGCCACGTCTGTCTCTGTCATGGCAACACACACAGTAACATTTGGCAACTATTGTCAAAACGTTCAGTTACATTATTGCGTGTGGAACTTCTTTCTGAAACATGTTTTGAATGCAACACACACATTTTACATGAAAAAACACAGAAATTAAAACTGTGCTGTCAGAAGGTGTTGTACAATGTTTGTCGCGACACAAAATGGCTGTGGCGACTAAAGACTCTCTCTGTCTCCCCTCACAGATCCGTGTGGCTCGTCTGGAACAGCTGGAGAAAGAACTACAGGAGGCCCAGGAGTCCAGAGGCACCCAGGAGAAGAGCCTGTGTGAGGTGAGATAACACACTCACACATACACGCACACACACACACACACACACACACACACACTTGAAACTCAAGTAAAACATGGGGGCCTTGTATTGAATGTCCAACAGAGGCAGAACAGAGGAATTAGTTGGAAAGTGGAAACATAAGACTTCAATCACAGAGACTGTTGTGAACAATGAATAAGCACAGTGAGTACGGTTACATGCACATAATAATATGATTATTGTGAATAGTCCGATTAATATAATAGTTCAAATTAAACATTTACATGCTTTGCAAGAAGAACGATTTCCCTAATAATCCTGTTTACATGGACACATCTGAAATCAGGCTACGTGATGGGACTTTGATAAATGCAGAAAATCGGCAATCAAAATAAACGTTATACCACAGCAACCCTGTTATTTTTGTGAAGCCTATTTGATTCTGAGTTCGGACATATCAAGTTTTTATTTGAAAACTATTTCTAGATGCATACTTTTTCCTGAACTCACTTCACTCGCGCAAAAGAAGGAAGCTCGCGCTGCTCGTGCTGGCACATGCGCAGATCAAACACACAGCTGTAACTATGATTAGGTGTTAACTTGTCCTTATAATTTGAAAGATTGCTCAGAAAGCCAGGTGTTTTAATCGCTGTATGCTTACTTCGATTATGACCTTACGCTGATTAAGATAAGCAGAGTAAGGTTTTTACATGACTAATGCCATACTCAGCCTACTGCCATAATCAGTTTAATATAAAATTATTAGTGTGCATGTCAACATACTGTACTCAGAGATTGAGACAAGCAAGTGACAGTGACAGATAATCCTGTGTTCTGTTTTCACACAACAATTTTTTACTTTTTTACAATAATTTTAAAACATGAAAGATGACAAGGATTATTTTCACTCTGAGGTGATTTATTTATTTCCCATTGTCTGCCGCCTCAGCAGCTTTTGGTCAATTTAGATCATATTGTCAGTTTTCCTTGTCCTTTGGCTGGTTGAATATTTCCCTCACTACTTCCTCTCCTGCGTCTTGTCAGCACTGCGCTGAATGTTTTATAGGTGCTTTGAAATATTGAGGCTATGCGATCACTAGGTGGGGTGTACACAAACAGATGCAGTGGTACAACTCTGCCTGCAACACTGACACATGCTGAACATGTGTGACAGAATGTTTGATGTGCCTTCTAATGCATATTTACTGATTACACAGGCACACCACCATATTGGATTTACAATAAATATTAAATGCCTGGAAAACCACAAGCTACTCCAGGTAATTTAATATTGATGAGAAACACAGACGAGAATGTTGTTTTCATTTGAAAATGAACACTCAGTAACTGTGAATTTAACACCAGGTTTGGAAATGTTAAAATTAGTCCTGCTTTATATAGTCATAAGATATTCGTAATTTTACTTGAGGGGGTTCCACTTAGAGTTAATTAATTATGAACTACACTGAACAGAAATATAAATGCAACATGAAACATTTTGAAATATTTTACTGCGTTACAGTTCATATAAGGAAATCAGTCAATTGAAATAAATTCATTAAGCACTAATCTATGAATTTCACATGACTGGGAATACAGATATGCATCTGTTGGTCACAGATACCATTAAAGAAAGGTAAGGCGTGGATCAGAAAACCAGTCAGTATCTGGTGTGACCATTTGCATCATGCAGCGCGACACATCTCCTTCACATGGAGTTGATCAGGCTGTTGATTGTGGCCTGTGGAATGTTGTCCCACTCCTCTTCAATGGCTGTGCGAAGTTCCTGGATATTGGCAGGAACTGGAACACGCTGTCGTCCACGTAGATCCAGAGCCTGACAAACATGCTCAATGGGTGACATGTCTGGTGAGTATGCAGGCCATGGAAGAACTGGGACATTTTCAGCTTCCATGAAATGTGTATAGATCCTTGCGACATGGGGTCGTGCATTGTCATGCTGAAACATGGTGATGGCGGCGGATGAATGGCACGACACTGGGCCTAAAGATCTCGTCACAGTATCTCTGTGCATTCAAATTGCAATCAATAAAATGCAATTGTATTTGTTGTCCGTAGCTTATGCCTGCCCATACCATAACCCCAACACCACCATGGGGCACTCTGTTCACAACGTTGATATCAGGAAACCGCTCTCCCACACAACGCCATACACGTTGTCTGCCATCATCCTGGTACACTTAAAACCGGGATTCATCCTTGAAGAGCACACTTCTCCAGCTTGCCAGTGGCCATCGAAGGTGAGCATTTGCCCACTGAAGTCGGTTATGATGCCGAACTGCAGTCAGGTCAAGACCCTGGTGAGGACGACGAGCATGCAGATGAGCTTCCCTGAGACGGTTTCTGACAGTTTGTTCAGAAATTATTCGGTTGTGCAAACCCACAGTTTTATCAGCTTTCCGGGTGGCTCGTCTCAGACCATCCCGCAGGTGATGAAGCCGGATGTGGAGGTCCTGGGCTGGCGTGGTTACATGTGGTCTGCGGTTGTGAGGCCGGTTGGTCGCACTGCCAAATTCTCTAAAATGACGTTGGAGGCAGCTTATGGTAGAGAAATTAACATTCAATTATCAGGCAACAGTATAGTCAGCATGCCAATTGCACTCTCCCTCAAAACTTGAGACATCTGTGGCATTGTGTTGTGTGACATAACTGCACATTTTGGAGTGGCCTTTTATTGTCCCCAGCACAAGGTGCACCTGTGTAATGATAATTCTGTTTAATCAGCTTCTTGATATGCCACACCTGTCAGGCGGATGGATTACCTTGGCAAAGGATAAATGCTCACTAACAGGGATGTAAACAAATTTGTGGCCAATATTTGAGAGAAATAAGCTTTTGGTGCGTATGGAACATTTCTGGGATCTATTATTTCAGCTCATGAAACATGGGACCAACAATTTACATTTTTGTTCAGTATAGCTTGAATAAATCATTGTGGACAAATCGATTGAGGCCATTTGATAATTTTTCAGATTGAACTTGGGTAAACCTTTGGCCTAGAAAAGCAGAAATAAACAAAACAAAAAACAATTAGTCAAACAACATCTTGATTGGCCCACAGTAATAGTTTCTTAAAGCCAATTTATGCTTGATCTGAAAATGTGGTCGGAGGCTCCGTATGGAGGGTGTGATGCAATTGTGGGGCCTCCGTAGGCACGCAGAGGCCAAATTGAGCTCCGTACCGCATTTCCATGCTTCCCAAATGTTGTAACAATGCGGAGGGCTCCGTATAAAGCCACATTGACATCAATGGTTGACGGTAGATGGGGGCGGGAGGGCCTGTATAAACACAAACTCACTTCCTTAACAACTTCCTTCACAACAGCTCTGCTCAACAGCTCTGCACTGCTCCGCAAAGCGCAATAATTATGAATGCCCTGACTTCTATAGAGGCCGTATCACTGTAAATGCTGCACGGCCAATGCAGACGGCGGATTGACCATGCAGTGCCTTTAAGTCAGCTGATCATTATGCAGTACAAGCCTAAAATGTGTTATAATTACCTGTTCTGAGTAGAATATTTCAATTAGTAGGCTATTTACTGTATATAATATTGACGTCGTCCTGTGGTTTCCATTTGGGATAGATTCTTATAAGGAGAGTGCACTGTAACTATGTGCAGAAGTACGTCATACAGTAGGATCTATAATACTGTAGGTTGTGGAATGTTGTGTTATCCTGTAATATACTGTAAATCCACTTTTCTCTCTCTCTCTCTCTCTCTCTCTCTCTCTCTCTCTCTCTATCCCCACCTCTCTCTCTATCATAGCTGCCGTGCTGCTATGCAGAATGCGGGCTTTGCCCCTCTTTAGCTCGGCTCCGATTGGCCGCTCCTCCTAAAGAGTATAGCGTTGCTTTGGCACTGCAAGCTTGGCACAGCAGGAGTGGGTGTTTCGGTTGAGTGGGTCTCAGACCGGCCCGTCTAGGTGTCTGTGTATCTGTCCTCTGGGCTCTGTAGGAGAATAGCAATGAGTTCTCTAGTACCAGGATGCAGGAAGAATGAGAATGAACAGGGGCAACAATAGACACATTGTACCATGTTTTTCTGGGCTATTGTCAACCATCTTGCATCACACAGCAGGTTCCTATGCAATCCAGTGTAAGCATTTGATGATTTATTTAAACTGCGTGGCTACGACAATGAATGGGGTAAAAGCCACGGCGGATTCAATCCATCAAAACACCGACACATTTAGCATGTTTATCTTGTTATCGGCGAGATCACACTTTATTGCTTACAACATGATGGAGCTATTCAGACAAGTATATGTCTAAAAGCCCTCCGCCTTTGTCTGAAAGCTAGTCTTCGGTGTGATCAGGCACAGGCCTGGTTACCATGGTGATGGACTGGGGGAATGAAAGAGTTGATAGATGACTCTGAAGATTTGCGATGGAGCCAATCGGTTTGTTGAATCCAAATGGAGTGTGTCTGTATGCTGGGAGTGTGCAGTTGATACCTTATGAGAAAAGACATGAATGTCTGTCTGCAGGGCCAAGATTAAGATGCAGGAGGTGAAATTAAATGTATTGATATCTGTTAGTTGTCTATTGACAATAACATATCACTCTGGTGTTCACTTCAGGAGATACTGATGCTGACTACTAAATACTTTTTATGTTTGGACAGCAAATGTAGGTACATTGTTTTTCCCAATGATCTACCAATGCCAGAGGCTGGATACATTTGTTATTTATTTAGGCCCACTTATCGGGTATAATTATATTTGGGATATTAACAAATATTATGGTAAAATAAATGTTCATAATCTTTCCATTCAGATGTAATTCAGTCTGTTAAACCCAATAAATATAACTCACTCCAATTTGTATACATACAGTATTGAATATAATTATGGAATATAATTTATCTACAAAGACATTAGTCTATTTTAAAAACTCTATTCTATTTTAAATAATCTATAGGATTGTAATTTAGACATTTAGACTGCAATTAATAACAGAATACATTATCTCAAGGGCACTTGGAGGTCAGTCTTGATTGTGAAGCCTGTATTGAAATTTGTTTTGGATGATATTAAATCAATACTTTGACTCCAAGTAGCATTTTTCATCCTATCTTCTTTTTAAGTTGTGAGCCAAGATTGTTTCAGCACTTTTATTTCCATGACTGATCAAAACTCATTTTCTCATGCTCTCTCGTCTCTCTGCAGAAGACATATAGTGAGCAATATGCTTGGAAAATTGCAATAGAATCGCAGTATAGAATCGCAATACATATACAATTGTGAAAGTCGCAATACATATCGTATCGGCAGCTAAGTATTGTGATAATATCATATTGTGAGGCCATCCCCAGCCCTAATAGAAAGGTAAAAAGCAAACAGCCTGCAATTGACTTTTATGCTACAAAATGAAAAATTATTCATGTCAGTTACTTGACCCTTATTGACATGAAGCAGTTTGAAACCATGTCATTTACGAACCCTCTCTTTCTTTGCAGATCTCAAGCTGTGAAAAGCTGCCTATTCCCGAAACTGAAAATGCGTTGTCTGCTTCTGCTCTGGATGCACACAGAGATGGAAGCAGAGTAAGGCCATCATAACATCTTTAGTAATGATGAATTGAGTTTGCATTAGTGGCTCTGCATTATTTAGATGACTATTTGTGTAAGTGGACAATACTCAGATCCCATGGAGCCATGTGTAGTGAAAGTAGATCTTACATGGTTATGATAATATTGAACCACCATTTTGCGACTGGGTATTTCGATGGTTTTACATAATATGCAAGTTATGCATATAATGTTATGATATCAAATATCCTCTTCAGGTCATTGCTATAAAATATTGAGGCATCTCTCAGTCGACTTACCTGCCAAAATAAAGGTAAATAAATGAATGAATGAAATACATACTCACCACGGCCATTGTGTATTTAATCTGGATTAGGTGGAGGTGGTGTTCTGGCTGCTCTCCATGCTGGCCAACCGGGACAGGGAGGAGATGTCCCGCACTCTGCTGGCCATGTCTAGCTCCCAAGACAGCTGCATCGCCATGCGCAAGTCCGGCTGCGTCCCCCTGCTGGTGCAGATCCTGCACGACGGCTCAGGGGGTGCCGGAGAGTCGGCCGGGAGTGTAGCATGCAGCCGGGAAGCCCAGTCCAGAGCCAGCGCTGCCCTGCACAACATAGTGTACTCCCAGCCCGACGAGGGCCAGGCCCAGCGGGAGATGAGGGTGCTGCACGTGCTGGAGCAGATCCGCTCACACTGTGACAGCGGCTGGGACTGGATAGAGAGCCACGTGCGGACGCCCTCCCCCGGAGGTACTACAATCACAGGTTAGTAGAGGAGGATTATTTTAGGAGATTCATGCGATCGCTATAGCAGACAGTGGATTATATAGTGATGTGAGAGTAATTCAAGATGTACTTGTCCGTGTTCCATGTTGTGTTCAGACATCCCTGAGCCAGTGGAGCCCCAGATCTGCCAGGCCATGTGTGCTGTCATGAAGCTCTCCTTCGAGGAGGAGTACCGAAGAGCCATGAATGAACTAGGTTAGTGAACAACACGTCAGTGGGAAATATACACAGACGATAAAGCATAACCATAAAGAAAAATATTATATGTGAATGAATCAATTGTTCAGTTTGTGATGTGCATGGCTGGTGTTTCTGTTTAGGGGGGTTGCAGGTAGTTGCAGAGGTGATGCACTTGGACCAGGAGCTGTACGGCATGCAGAACGATCCCATCAATATGGCGCTTCGACGCTACGCGGGAATGGCACTGACAAACCTTACTTTCGGAGATGTCGTAAACAAGGTATCAATCGAAAAGCATCGAATCACTGAGAGGGATACATATTTATCTGATTTGTAAGGATATTTTTCAATAAAGATAAATGACTTATGTCTGACCTGTCTTTTATACAGGCCACTCTCTGCACAAAGAAAAGCTGCCTGCAGGCCATTGTCGCCCAACTTGCATCTGATAGTGAGGAACTACATCAGGTACGATGTTGTTACTACTATACTAACTACTTCCAGAGTGTATTAATTCTGTCACCATTTCAGGATCACTAGACATGACTATTTTTAGTTTCAGTGGTTCAAATACATTTTTCCAGTACCACATGGCTGAAGAGGTCATGTCTATTGCTCCCTCACAGGTAGTGTCGAGCATTCTGAGAAATCTGTCATGGCGTGCAGACATCAACAGCAAGAGGGTCCTTAGAGACGTAGGGAGTGTAACAGGATTGATAACCTGTGCTCTTCAAGCTACAAAGGTAAGATCACACCTAGATTATGTGATCGATGCAAGTTGGCAATTGTAACCAAAGCAATTATCGAAGGAAATAATTGCAAAATATAATAAATAAAAATATACAGTACCAGTCAGAAGTTTAGACACACCTACTCATTCAAGGTTTTATCTTTATTTAGACTATTGTCTACATTGTAGAATAATAGTGAAGACATCAAAACTATGAAATAACACATATGGAATCATGTAGTAACCAAAAAAGTGTTAAACAAATCAACATATATTTTATATTTGAGATTCTTCGAAGTAGCCACCCTTTGCTTTGATGACAGCTTTGCACACTCTTGGCATTCTCTCATACAGCTTCATGAGGTAGTCACCTGGAATGCATTTAAATTAACAGGTGTGCCTTGTTAAAAGTTAATTTGTGACATTTCTTTCCTTCGTAATGTGTTTGAGCCAATCAGTTGTGTTGTGACACGGTAGGGGTGGTATACAGAAGATAGCCCTGTTTGATAAAAGACCAAGTCCATATTATGGCAAGAACAGCTCAAATAAACAAAGAGAAACGACAGTCCATCATTACTTTAAGACATGAAGGTCAGTCAATACGGAACATTTCAAGAACTTTGAAAGTTTCTTCAAGTGCAGTCGCAAAAACCATCAAGCGCTATGATGAAACTGGCTCTCATGAGGACCGCCACAGGAAAGGAAGACCCAGAGTTACCTCTGCTGCAGAGGACAAGTTCATTAGAATAACTGCACCTCAGATTGCAGCCCAAATAAATGCTTCACAGAGTTCAAGTAACAGACACATCTCAACATCAACTGTTCAGAGGAAACTGCGTGAGTTAGGCCTTCATGGTCGAATTGCTGCAAAGCAACCACTACTAAAGGACACCAATAAGAACAAAAGACTTGCTTGGGCCAAGAAACACAAGCAATGGAGATTAGACCGGTGGAAATATGTCCTTTGGTCTGATGAGACCAAATGTGAGATTTTTGGTTCCAACTGCCGTGTCTTGGTGAGAGCAGAGTAGGTGAACGGATGATCTCCGCATGTGTGGTTCCCACCATGAAGCATGGAGGAGGAGGTGTGATGGTGTGGGGGTGCTTTGCTGGTGACACTGTCTGTGATTTAATTAGAATTCAAGGCACACTTAACCAGCATGGCTACCACAGCATTCTGCAGCAATACGCCATCCCATCTGGTTTGCGCTTAGTGGGACTATCATTTGTTTTTCAACAGGACAATGACCCAAAACACACTTCCAGGCTGTGTAAGGGCTATTTGACCAAGAAGGAGATGATGGAGTGCTGCATCAGATGACCTGGCCTCCACAATCACCTGACCTCAACCCAATTGAGATGGGTTGGACCGCAGAGTGAAGGAAAAGCAGCCAACAAGTGCTCAGCATATGTGGGAACTCCTTCAAGACTGTTGGAAATGCATTCCAGGTGAAGCTGGTTGAGAGAATGCCAAGAGTGTGCAAAGCTGTCATCAAGGCAAAGGGTGGCTACTTTGAAGAATCTCAAATATAAAATATATTTGATGTCTTCACTCTTATTCTACAATGTAGAAAATAGTAAAAATTAAGAAAAACTCTTGAATGAGTAGGTGTGTCCAAACTTTTGACTGGTACTGTATACAGTGGTGTGAAAAAGTGTTTACTCCCTTCCTGATTTTGTTATTTGTTTGCATGTTTGTCACACTTAAATGTTTCAGATCATCAAACAAATTTAAATATTAGTCAAAGATAACACAAGTAAACACAAAATGCAGTTTTGAAATGAAGGTTGTTATTATTAAGGGAAAACAAAATCGAAACCTACATGGCCCTGTGTGAAAAAGTGTTTGCCCCCCTGTTATAACACAACTCAACTGTGGTTTATCACACCTTAGTTCAATTCCTCTAGCCACACCCAGGCCTGATTACTGCCACACCTGTTCTCAATCAAGGAATCACTTAAATAGGACCTGCCAGACAAAGTGAAGTAGACCAAAATATCCTCAAAAGCTAGACATCATGCCGAGATCCAAAGAAATTCAGGAACAAATTGGAAAGAAAGTAGTTGAGATCCATCAGTCTGGAAAAGGTTATAAAGCCATTTCTAAAGCTTTGGGACTCCAGAGAACCACAGTGAGAGCCATTATCCACAAATGGCGAAAACATGGAACAGTGGTGAACCTTCCCAGGAGTGGCCGGCCGACCAAAATTACCCCAAGAGCGCAGCGACGACTCATCCAAGAGGTCACAAAAGACCCCACAACAACATCCAAAGAGCTGCAGGCCTCACTTGCCTCAGTTAAGGTCGGTGTTCATGACTCCACCATAAGAAAGAGACTGGGCAAAAATGGCCTGCATGGCAGAGTTCCAAGACGAAAACCACTGCTGAGTAAAAATAACATTAAGGCTCGTCTCATTTTTGCCAGAAAACATCTTGATGATCCCCAAGACCTTTGGGAAAATACTCTGTGGACTGACGAGACAAAAGTTGAACTTTTTGGAAGGTGTGTGTCCCATTACATCTGGCGTAAAAGTAACACCGCATTTCAGAAAAAGAACATCATACCAACAGTAAAATATGGTGGTGGTAGTGTGATGGTCTGGGCCTGTTTTGCTGCTTCAGGACCTGGAAGACTTGCTGTGATAAATGGAACCATGAATTCCGCTGTCTACCAAAAAATCCTGAAGGAGAATGTCCGGCCATCTGTTTGTGACCTCAAGCTGAAGCGAACTTGGGTTCTGCAGCAGGACAATGATCCAAAACACACCAGCAAGTCCACTTCTGAATGGCTGAAGAAAAACAAAATGAAGACTTTGGAGTGGCCTAGTCAAAGTCCTGACCTGAATCCTATTGAGATGCTGTGGCATAATGTCACGATCGTCGTAGGGAATAGACCAAGGCGCAGCGTGATGAACGAACATGTTTAACTTTATTATCTTTAGTGATAATAGAACAGCAATAAACAAAACAACAAACGACTCGTAACGTCCTAGGTATCATAGACCAACACGGAACAAGAACCCACAAACACAAAGGGAAAACAGACAGCTGACACTCGTTGCCTCTGATTGGGAGTCACTCTAGCCAACATAGAAATAAACACAACTAGAACTACCAACATAGAAATCTAACACATAGAATGAACACACCCTGGCTCAACATATAGAGTCCCAGAGCCAGGGTGTGACAGTACCCCCCCCCTAAAGGCGCGGACTGCGACCGCGCCTCAACTAGAGCAAAACAGGGGAGGGCTGGGTGGGCATACCTCCTCGGCGGCGGTTCTGGCTCCGGCCTTGCCCACCACCCTCCAATAAACCCCCCATAGCGCCCCAGGTCCGGTCTGGCCCCGCTGGCTGGAGCTGAACTGGACGTAGCAGGAGCGGTTAGCTTCAGCTCCGTTGTGGAGCAGTTGACCGGTACCTGATTAGGCACCGGTGACCCAGGCACGGGTTGTGCCGGACTGACGACGCGCACCCCTGGCTTGGTGCGTGGAGCAGCAACGGGCCGGACCGGGCTGACGATGCGCACCCCTGGCTTGGTGCGTGGAGCCGGAACGGGCCTCACCGGACTGACGACTCGCACCCCTGGCTTGGTGCGTGGAGCAGCAACGGGCCGGACCGGGCTGACGATGCGCACCCCTGGCTTGGTGCGTGGAGCCGGAACGGGCTTTACCGGGCTGACGACTCGCACCCCTGGCTTGGTGCGTGGAGCAGCCACGGGCTTTACCAGGCTGACGACTCGCACCCCTGGCTTGGTGCGAGTAGCAGGAACGGGCTGGACCAGGCTGACGACTCGCACCCCTGGCTTGGTGCGAGTAGCAGGAACGTTCTGGACCAGGCTGACGACTCGCACCCCTGGCTTGGTGCGAGTGGCAGGAACAGGCCGGGCCGGGCTGGCGACGCGCACCGTAGGCTTGGTGCGAGTGGCAGGAACAGGCCGGGCCGGGCTGGCGACGCACACCGTAGGCTTGGTGCGAGTGGCAGGAACAGGCCGGGCCGGGCTGGCGACGCGCACCGTAGATTTGGTGCGAGTGGCAGGAACAGGCCGGGCCGGGCTGGCGATGCGCACCGTAGGCCTGGTGCGAGGGGCAGGAACAGGCCGGGCCGGGCTGGCGACGCGCACCGTAGATTTGGTGCGAGTGGCAGGAACAGGCCGGGCCGGGCTGGCGACGCGCACCGTAGGCTTGGTGCGAGTAGCAGGAACAGGCCGGACCGGGCTGGTGACGCACACCGTAGGCTTGGTGCGTGGAGCAGGGACAGGCCGGACTGGGCTGGCGACGCACACCGTAGGCTTGGTGCGAGGAGCAGGGACAGGCCGGACCGGACTGGCGACGCACACCGTAGGCTTGGTGCGAGGAGCAGGGACAGGCCGGACCGGACTGGCGACGCACACCGTAGGCTTGGTGCGTGGAGCAGGGACAGGCCGAACCGGGCTGTGGAGACGGATAGGAGACCTGGAGTGAAGAGCGGCCACAACCCGTCCTGGCTGAATGCCTACCCTCACACACTCTGTGTGAGGCATCCGCACAGGACGTACAGGGCTGTGTACCCGTACTGGCATAACAGCACGTGACACTGGAGCAGGATATCCGGGACCGCGGAGAGGCATTGGAGACCACGAGCGTTGAGCCGGCACACTCCGTCCTGGCTGCATACCCACCTTCGCACGACATGTGCGGGGTGCTCGCACAGGACGTACAGGACTATGCCGGACCACTCGTGGCACAGTACGCCGCTCCGCATACCGCGGAACCTGCCCCGTCCCATGCTGCCATGCCTGAGTACGGGAAGTTGGTTCCGCTCTCCATCCAGGCTCCGCCAACCTGCCTTCTGGCCCCCCAAACCCGGTGGCCTCCTCTCCAAATCGCCCTGTGGCAGCCTCCTGCTGCCCAGCCGCCCATGCCGTGTGCCCCCCCCTAAAAATGTTTTGTGGTTGCCTCTCGTCCGTCCGACGATGACACTGCTGACGCCGCTGCTCCTCTCTCGCCAGGGCCTTAATCCTAGCCCATGGTCCTTTTCCCCCGAGCATGTCCTCCCAGGACCATACTTTGCCCACCTGGGCCATCGCCAACCTCTCCATCTCCTTTCCCGGCGCTTCCTCCCATGTCCAGTCTGCCTGCTCCTGGACACGCTGCTTGGTCCTTGTATGGTGGGTTCTTCTGTCACGATCGTCGTAGGGAATAGACCAAGGCGCAGCGTGATGAACGAACATGTTTAACTTTATTATCTTTAGTGATAATAGAACAGCAATAAACAAAACAACAAACGACTCGTAAC
This sequence comes from Coregonus lavaretus, assembly GCF_964263955.1. Taxonomy (NCBI): domain Eukaryota; kingdom Metazoa; phylum Chordata; class Actinopteri; order Salmoniformes; family Salmonidae; genus Coregonus; species Coregonus lavaretus. Next base: position 47,654,605 of record NC_139998.1, read on the forward strand.
GTCCTAGGTATCATAGACCAACACGGAACAAGAACCCACAAACACAAAGGGAAAACAGACAGTTTAAATATGGCTCCCAATCAGAGACAACCAACGACAGCTGACACTCGTTGCCTCTGATTGGGAGTCACTCTAGCCAACATAGAAATAAACACAACTAGAACTACCAACATAGAAATCTAACACATAGAATGAACACACCCTGGCTCAACATATAGAGTCCCAGAGCCAGGGTGTGACACATAACCTTAAAAAGGCAGTTCATGCTCGAAAACCCTCCAATGTGGCTGAATTACAACAATTCTGCAAAGATGAGTGGGCCAAAATTCCTCCACAGCGCTGTAAAAGACTCATTGCAAGTTATCGCGAACACTTTGTTGTTTCTGCTAAGGGTGGCCCAACCAGTTATTAGGTTGTAGGGGGCAATCACTTTTTCACACAGGGCCATGTGGGTTTGGATTTTGTTTTCCCTTAATAATAACAACCTTCATTTCAAAACTGCATTTTGTGTTTACTTGTGTTATCTTTGACTAATATTTAAATTTGTTTGATGATCTGAAACATTTAAGTGTGACAAACATAGAAACAAATAAGAAATCAGGAAGGGGGCAAACACTTTTTCACACCACTGTGTATATATATCTCTAACGCAATGTTAATGCAAAATCCCATTTTAGGAATCCACCTTGAAGAGCCTCCTCAGCGCTCTGTGGAACCTGTCAGCACACAGTCCTGAGAACAAGTTAGCCATTTGCTCAGTAGATGGGGCTCTGGGCTTCTTGGTCAGCACCCTCACCTACAGATGTCAGACCAACTCACTGGCAATCATTGAGAGTGGAGGTGGCATCCTGCGTAATGTGTCCAGTCTTGTGGCCACACGGGACGATTACAGGTATTTCCTTGAATGGAATTCTATATCAATGCAACTGTTCAATGATTATTGCCATCAATTTCCACACATTTCATTCTAACATGCTTGTATACTTAGTATGTTCCCCTTCTTTCAACACAGGCAAATCCTCAGAGACCACAACTGCCTCCAAACGTTGCTACAGCACCTGCGCTCTCACAGCCTTACCATTGTGAGCAATGCTTGTGGGACCCTCTGGAATCTCTCTGCCCGCAGTCCCAAGGACCAGGAACTACTGTGGGACCTCGGGGCAGTCAGCATGCTGCGCAACCTCATCCACTCCAAGCACAAAATGATAGCCATGGGAAGTGCCGCAGCTCTACGGAACCTGCTCACGAACCGGCCCCTCAAGTATAAGGATGCCGCGGTCATATCCCCTGGTTCCTGCATGCCCTCGCTCTACATGAGGAAGCAGAAAGCACTAGAGGCTGAGCTAGATGCAAAGCATCTGGCGGAGACCTTTGATTCCATTGAAAAACAAAGCAGCGCCAAGCATCCAAGCATCAACAAGCCACTGCGGCACATCGAGAGCCTGGCAAAGGATTACGCATCTGACTCGGGCTGCTTTGACGACGATGAGGCCCCTAATGTCTCAAGTAGTCTGGACACAGGCAGTTTCTCCATGCTCTCCATGTTCTTGAGCAATTCCAACTTTCTTCAAAACCAGCCTCGCAAGAAGGACAGTGAACCGGAGAGAGATGTGGAGCGACCACAGACAGAGGATAAGAAGCCAGCGCCTCCAGAACATGAGGTGTCTGTTGCAGCAGAAAAACTAGCAAAAAAGATCACCAACACTGTGGCCAAGATTGATAAGCTTGTGGAGGACATTACCATGCATACATCTTCGGAGGACAGCTTTAGCCTTAGCTCAGAGGACCATTTTGCAGACCTGCCCTATGGATCAAATGAACTCCATGAGGCCCGGGCCAAGTCATGCTCCCCCTGTCGCCTCTCTGATACCAGCAGCTTTGCACACAGAGAACGTCTGAACAGAGCCCATGCTCTCTTACGTCTCAAAACCACCCATGCAAGTTTGTCCACTGACAGTCTGAACAGTGGCAGCACCAGTGATGGCTATTGTGGTAGCAAGGACCAGATTAGGCCCTCAGCGAGACGTCCTAACAAGCTTGATCTTAAGGTGGCTTATCAAGAATACCTTGACGTCGGAACTCATGTCCTCAATGAGACAAGTCAGATCGATGTACCAGAGAGAGATTCTGTGGACAACAAAGAAGTGAATTTGCCTGAACTTAATAGCACAGAAACAGAGAAGAGTCAAGAGCTGCCCCCGCAAACACCAGCTAGTGCATCAACTAAACTCTCTTCTGATGTCAGCATGACTTCCATAAAGCTGTCCCCTTCCTACCAACATGTCCCTCTAATTCAAAGTGTCGCTAAGTTTGGTGTTGCAAAGACTGCCATCAATGTGCAGGCAGCTCAAGCAATGAGGAGACAAGCCTGGGTCCCAACTGTGATGACTGGAGGGAGTTTAACCAAGTTTTCTCCAATGAGCTCTGCTAGAAGTCCAACCATTGGACCAATGGAGACACTGCAGAAGTATTCAGTGGAGAACACACCAATCTGTTTCTCCCGTTGCAGTTCCCTGTCCTCCCTCTCCTCTGGTGATGAAGCTCTTGACGGGCAGAGTCAAAGTGAAAATGAGTTGGAGAGTGACTCATCACTTGAGATCATTGAAGTGGAAGATGGGGATCTGGTAAAGAGGGAAGAGGAGAATGAGACCCTGGAGGATCTTAGTGATAGCCAACTGCTAGTCACTGATTCAAAAACCTGTCAGAGCATTGGGTCTGATCCTATTGAAATTCCCTGCCCCACCAAACGTGAAAAGGTGTTCCTGAGGGGTGTATCACCAGGCATACCTGAGGACAGATCACCTTCAAGTTCGTCAGAGAACTACATCCATGAGACCCCACTTGTGATGAGTCGTTGCAGCTCTGTCAGCTCACTGGGTAGCTTTGAATCTCACTCAATTGCCAGCTCCATACTAAGTGATCCATGCAGCGAAATGATCAGTGGGACCATAAGTCCAAGTGATCTTCCTGACAGTCCAGGGCAAACCATGCCCCCCAGTCGAAGCAAAACCCCATGCTTTGCTGAATCAAATGGTCCAGAAACCCAAAATGCCGGGACAGCAGGGCAGTGGGAAAGCAGCTTGCGCAAGTTCATGGACATTGCAGACTTTAAGGAAAGGTTCAACCTGCCTCCAGATTTAGACACAATGATCTACTTTACAGTGGAAAAGCCGACAGAGAACTTTTCATGCGCCTCTAGCTTGAGTGCTCTACCTCTTCATGAGCACTTCATTCAGAAGGATGTTGAATTGAAATTGACCCCCTTACTCCAGCAAAAGGACAACAATCCAACATTCCCACTGGCTCATGGAAAGAGAGATGACAATGAGCATCCTTCCTTTATGGACCAAGGGGAAAGATATAGTGAGGGTAATTCAGATGATGATATAGAAATTCTCAAAGAATGCATCAATTCAGCAATGCCCTCCAAGTTCAGGAAAGTAAGGCCCTCCCTGATCTCCACCTTACCCACCCATGTTCTAAACTCCCAAACCAGAAAACCTATACCTGTTTATATGATGGTTCCTAACAATGCCAATCAAATGTGCTCAGGGAGAAGGATTGTAATGCAACAAAAGGACTTATATCTTGATGATTCCTCATACACTGATTCTGCTGAGGGCACTCCTGTCAACTTTTCCAGCACGACATCGTTAAGTGACGAAACACTTCAGTACCCAGTGAGGGACAAGGGGGCAAAAGATTGGAGGGTAACAAATATGAACAAACAGGAATTGTTGGATCAAGAGGCAAAGAGAATTGAAGACCTTCGGGTTTTCTCACACTTCCACAAGCCCACTAAAATGACTAGTCAGCCTGACATACCAGTCAATCAAATGAACAGGTCAATCAAACATGTCATTCCCACTCAAAGAGTACTGATGCAGAGCAAAGAGGTGGCTGATAGAGTGGCCAACCAGAGACACCGTGACCAACCACCCAATCAACAAAGACAAAAGCAGGGACAGGTCCTGACAAGGAAACTGGATCTACCTATCATAAAGCCGAACACGGAGGGGAACCAAAAACAGAGAGCACTTCAGGGGAATAAGTCTTTTCGGTCCATCCGCCATCCTACAGAGGAAGCCATTTACTGCTTATACAATGAACAGACAGACAAAGAGGAGGGAGTGATAAAAAGGGCAGGGAGAAATCAGATGAGAGAGTCCAGCAGGAACACTCTCTCCCGAAGTATGACTAATATTGGTCGGATTGACAATTCCCAGACAAGACCCAAAGGTTTTAATAGGATCAAGCACAAACTAATAATGGACGAAACACCCCAATGTTACTCTCTTAGTGGATCTCTTAGCTCTTTGATTGATGCAGAATTTGAGGAACACCAATCAAAAGCCCAGCAAATATGGGTGAAAAACAAACACAACAAGATATCTAACCAGGTCGAACAAAAAAGACCAATGCACATCCACAATCAGTATGAGGAACAAAGCTCACCAAGCTCAGTCAGTATGGATTCAGAGGATGATCTTCTGCAAAAATGCATAACATCTGCAATGCCCAAGCAGAGGAAGAAGCTTTCTGCAAGAAAGAAAGCAGAGAAGAAGCAGAAACAAAGAAATGAAATGCAGAAAGTGTCCAGTGGATGGAACAATGAACAAGACTTTGACAGTGAGGACATGGCTTCTGATAAAGACTCAGACCTCAACAGTGTTGAATGGAGAGCAATACAAGAAGGAGCTAATTCTGTTGTCACACGGTTACAAGCATCAAAATCTCAAGAACCGTCCTCTGAAGAGACTGAATCTGTCCTCTCTTTTATGTCTGGATCCAGTTTTACTCCTAAAGAAAAGAAGATATTTAAGGACAAAAAAGCTAACAAACCTCTGGACTTTAACCAACGGAAGCCAGTTCCAAATCTGCCAGTGGTCTTCAGAGGTAGAACAGTGACATACACCCCTAAGAAAGAGACAAATCTCTCACAAATACCGCCTCCTAATAAAATGTTACCCAAGACAGATGCTCCAAAGAATCCAAACCTTGCTCAACAGAGGTCAAGGAGTCTCCACCGTTTGGGACAACCCCATGACTCCACACAGTGGTGTTTGCCGAAAAGAAGCTCAACCCCACCTCCGAGGATACCAAAGAGCTCATCGTCTGGATCATCTCAAAGCTCTACTCCATCGAAACAGTCACCGAAGAAAATAACCTTCCCCTCACAAACGAGTCAATCTGTTTCCAAAAAAGTTACCACACCAGCAAGTAGTCCACCTGAAAGGAAGGGACGTTCCACTGTTCCTTCAAATCCGAGCCCAAAATCTCCAGCACACAAAACACAGAAGTCACCCGTCCGAATACCCTTCATGCAGAATACAGCAAGACAGTCCAGAACTCTATCACCATTGGTAACCAACCAACCCACAAGTATCAACAGGCAAAACAGTCAGGTGGCAGGAAAAATAATACCTCCAGCCAATCGTTTTGACTTAGTTCGCATGACATCTGTCCATTCAAGCAGCAGCGAGTCTGACCGCAATGGGTTCCTGAGGCAATTGACCTTCATCAAGGAATCAAAGACTATGATGAGACGTGTCGGTTCATCCCCACGCTCTGTTCCTACCTCGCAGCATGCATCGCCAAGAAAAGCAATCCCCGGTGCTCCTGCAGTATTCCTCTGCTCATCTCGATGCCAAGAGCTAAAGCCAGTTGCTCAGGGACCAAGGAGGATGCAAGGAAGGGGGCCAGGGCAAAGGCAAGAGCCAAGGCAGGGGCTTCAAATGCAGACTGTGACTCTGTCCAGAGCCTGCTCTAGTGACCGAGACCTCTCAACCAGGCGTCCAGCCAGGAGAACCAGCTCAGAGAGTCCCTGCAGGGTGCCTCAGAGGAACGTCTCTGCAACCAAGCAGCAGGAAAGAGACACCATCAAGCGCCATTCCTCATCGCCCAGCATAAACATACTGAGCAGAGTAACGAGCCGCTCCTCCCTCCGCTCCTCGTCCTCCGACTCAAGTGGGCGAGCCAAGAGTGAGGACGATACAAAGAAGAAGCAGCAGAGAACTGGATCACGCCTAAATGACGGAGTCACCTGGAGGAGGATTCGGGAAGAGGATGTGCCTCAAATCTTGAAGAGCACTCTGCCATCTACTGCATTGCCTCTGTTGCCTGTTCCTGAAGGGCCAAAACCAAAACCACCAGCACTGCCAGGGAAACTGCCGACCATATTACTTAAGTCAAGAAAGACGAGCGACGCCACAGTCCAAACTGAGGATTTCTCGTCCAACAAGACCAACTCAAGCACCTCTCCAACTGTTGAGACAGCTCCAGTCATCTCAGAGGAGGCAGCAAGACTAGCCCTCCTTAGAAAGATCAGCATTGGCTCCGGCCAAGATGGAGGCTCTGATGGATCCCTAAAGAACTACAGCACAGCCTCTGCTGGAAACTCACACTCTGTGGAAACTCACACAGGCGGCGTCGGCCATTTCCGTCAGAGCTCCCCCAGCAAGGCGGTTAGGGTCACCCCATTCAACTACATACCTAGCCCCATGGCTTGCTGCCTGCAAGATGCACAGAGCCAAGAAACAACAATCAATGAGAAGTCATGTGAAAAATCTGAAGCGTAGTAGCTACTACGTAGTACCGTATGTACTTCTATACATTTGAGATAAGAAAAATCCTACTGTGTTCCTGATTGAAACTAACACTCAGGTGGATTAGTTGTGTGTATCAATCCTTTTACCTCGGGTATTGAACCTTCTTTTTCCTCACTGCATCAGAAATGTGTCTTCAACAAAGAACACCTGTCATGTCAAATCATCTGATCCCACATGCCATTCATACAAGTTGGATGTATGCATAAGACAAGACTTCAATGGATAGAATAACACTATCCTTTAGAAAGGAGTTACGGGGAGTAGCCTAATCTCATACAAAATGACATTTTTGTACTTTTTGTATTTGTATATAAACCATTGCCTGTTAGAAAAGTAGTGTAGACATGACAACATACAAAAAAAGACAGTTGTCTGTGGATTTCAAGACATACTGTACCATCATCAAAATGAAGGAAGAACCATTAATTAAAAACAATATGCAAATTATTGAGTGAAAACCCAGCTGGAAGACTGTGTTTTTGAAAAGGTACTACTATGCCTCCAAACTAATTTGAAAAAGACTGTTGAAATACATCAAAATAAGGACATAATCTCATTTATAGTATTTCTTATGTACTCACATGTTACTGCTTCGCCTTCACCACACGACTCACTACTGAGGATATAACACTGTTAGCCTTCACTTTTGAACCACTGCAGGAATTATTATTGCTAATAGTTCACGTTAAACAATCAGCACTGCTGGAACTCTGTGTTATCTGTATTCTGTCTTTAAAGCAGTATTTAAATGCGTGCAGGCATACAGTAGAACTATAAGCTATGAGCAAAAACAACTCTATTTGTTGCTCTTTACAGCATGTTAAATATACCTGTATTACACCTCTTAATATTGTAGATGTTGGGCTAAAATCAACTTCTCAGTGTTATTCTTCATTATTTAAAAAGATCAACAAAAAATAACCTGTAAACATGCATTTCTAGTCCATCTGCAATCTGGATCAAGTAGCAATGACTGACTCTATTTCGACTTAATAGCTGTAAATGCCTTTGTCTATTGAATGCTATGACATATTTGTGTTTGCCTCTAGAATCAGTTATAATCAGAGAGCAGGTAAAAGATGGTGTTAAGGTGGCTGATGGTCGTTAAGAGAGAAACAACTGTTGGGTTTTACAGAAGTGTACTCGTACAGAAATTATTCTGTAGAAGTATTTACAGAAATGTGTTAATATTCGCTTAAACGTCTCGCTGCCAGTAGTGATAGGTCAAAGAACTCAAGCATTAAGAAAATTAATATTCTCTGTAGTTGTAACATCACCTGTTCATATGTTCTCTGGTCATATGTTCTCTGAGAGATGTAACCAAGACAAAAGTGCTTGACAAAAATGAAACTAATCTGGCGTGATCCCCATGAAATTTAAGGGCTGTTTATTCTCATTAAATGTGCAATGTTGAATTGTGTCAACAAGTAACATTTCCATGTTTTACTCATGTTTTGAGTAGTGTAATGAACCAAGTCCCTTTGTCAGACTAACACTGTCACACAATGGCCATTGATAATGTATAAACAGCCCTTAAAGACAAGTAGTGAGTATGCAGTATGTAGGAAAGTTTTGTCAAAGACGAAGACAATATTCTTGAAAGTTTTGTCCTTACAAATGAAATGTTGTATACTGTATGTTACGAATCGGATTAAAATGTCCAAGGTCGTCCACCATGAATGTCATATGCCTTGTTTACACCTGGCATTACATTACTTAAAGTTAGATTCAATGCTTGAAAGCACCGGAATGATTTGCAAACTGGTTGTGAACGAGTCTAGTGAAATCACCTCCAAAGGTGGAATATAAAGCTGATTTGCATCGGCCTTGGAACTGGAATATTGTAGCGGTTTCCTGTGAAGAAAACGGTCATTTTGATATTACCCACTTTGCTACAACTAGGATAAATGAAGTTGGACCACTGGATGAAGGGAAGGAGGATTATAACTAATCAGATATGGGGGACAAGAAATCTCATGCCAGGTGTGAACAGAGCAATAGGCGGCAAATGGTACAATGTGATATAGGCCAAGGAATGAAAGTCATCATAATAAATGTTCTCATCAAATAAATTGTGGACGCGTTTCATTAACCTGGCTGACTTAAACCTTTATTCGACTTTTTCTTGAATATATCAAAACAATAAAATGTGCTTTCAATTATATCGACTTAACATGCACTCATGCCAATGAAATGTGGACATACTGACCGTTTTATGAGCTAATTCGAGATATAAACAAATGTACTTCTACACTGACATTTATTTCATCCTGGCATTAATTTCATAATGACCTTTAAGTTTAAAAAAAAGATCACATGAACTAGATATTATCAAATGGCTTGATATTCATATGACCCATGTAGCTTAACTCCTGCCTGACCCTCGATCCATGCACATAAAGTCAGTGTGGTTTAACATGAAAAAACAAGTAATATTTCTTCACAAATCATTATTTTATTAATATTCATTATAGAAAATCTAGAAATGTAGACAATACACATAATTTGTTTGACCATTTGTGAAAAGTCACACCAATTTATGGAGACGATTTTAATGCCAACAATTATTTGGAACAACAATGAACTGACAATGTACAATCAATCTGTTGAGTTCCATTTCCATTTCTGAGACCCTCCTCTGTGAGACTGAGGTGGTGTGACTCAAGGAATGCCAAGTTCGCTGCTGATGAATCTGTTTTAGCTGAGGTAAGGTGCTCCACCAGCCCTGAGGTAAGGTGCTCCCCCAGCCCTGAGGTAAGGTGCTCCCCCAGCCCTGAGGTAAGGTGCTCCCCCAGCCCTGAGGTAAGGTGCTCCCCCAGCCCTGAGGTGTGATGCCTCATGGAGAAGATAATGGTTAGAGGGCTTTTCCTTTGACCTCGGCCACACTGATCCCCAACTGCTCTCCGGCTGTCCGGAGTTCCTCCCTCCGTTGCACAAGATCACCTCTGACCTCTTGAAGCCGCTCGTTCATCTCCAAGTACCTGCAGCTCTGAAGGTACTTTGTCTCCACGTCATTGTCTGATGACCCCCTCTTGGCATCTGTGGAAGGGGGAAATCCTGTTTAGTTCAATAGGTTTCCTAAAAATCAAGTAGACCATTTGCTAAAAGCTCAAAATTGTATGCTCTCCCTCATAACATTACATGTGAAATAAAGTGAAGGGTGTCTGCTTGAATTCACTTAGTAATAGGCAGGTTACCAATGTCAATTAATAGACTACGTGTCGTCTATTTGACTGATGTACAGTAGCTAAATGTGCATAGTGCATACCTTGGTTGGCATCCTCCAAGACTCTGAAGACTGGATCATTCTGAAAGGCTCTGTTGATGTCCTCAAGAATTTGATCCACAGTGGGCGGATCTGGTCGACTAGGAAGCACCACTCGCTTCTTATTTTTAGCACCCATGCTGATATTCATTCTGCAGAACCAAAATGCGGACTTTCTGGAATAATGGCACCGTGGAGGAGTATGTCCTAGCTAGCCAGCTATATGTCCAATTAGCTATTTTAGCTAGCTAAGAGTCCTAGCTAGCTACTGGTGTCTGTCTACACCTGTCAAATGTCCTAAGCAAGCCAGTGATGGTGTTATGGGGTCTCCTAAACTTGCCACTTCTCTGTTGGTAGCTAGCTGAAGACTTTCTACGGTGCAATTTCACCAAGCTGTCTTACAAACGTTTAGAACTGTGCATACAACATAACTTCAACAAAATCAATATGCAAAACCAAAACAACTGATTGTGCGCGTGCGTGAACATGAGGTTGTCACGTCATTTGTGTGAGACAGGCACGTCTTTACGCACTTACGTTATATTCTTTGTTAACCTTGTTTACTATGTTTTTAATCTTATGTTTTCATCAATTCAAAAATACATATCTGTTGAATAATACATCAAGACAAATTGTATGTACTTATTGCCCACACGCAATTTAGAAGCCGTTTTTCATTGCTGTTGAGGCATTGATGATGACGACCAATAGAGGGCACTCTCCTCTAAAATGCATTGTTCCGTTGCTCCATGCCAAAGAATCTGTGATCATGTTGATGATAAGCAACATAGACAGTAAAAAACACACTGAATAAGAGGACACTTTTATTCATTCACAGTTGGTACAACTTTGTGCTTTTGAGAGTACAACATATGTATATGTATAATAATAATAATAATAATAATAATAATAATAATAATAATAATAATGGAATGTTAATGAAATAACTTATTGCATAGCTAACTCATAACTACCAAAAGTAGCACTTACTCAGTTTCTCATTCCCTTTAAATGATTGGTTAAATACATTGTACTAGTATTTACCATTGGAAAAATATCTCACTAGGATTCCAAGACCCACTGCATTAAAATCTAACTTACAGTAGAGGTATGTGGCAATTTCCTTTTAATATAGCCTAGATCTGACTAAAATACAACTTTACAAGACAAAAAGAGAGAAACAAAAGACAACAATAAATAAATATTCCATTCAGCACGATGAAGTCTGTGAAAACAAAAACAAAGAAGTCTAAGACTAGAACACTGTGGGCTATTGTTGAAGCGTTGAGCCCACATGCTCCCTCATCGGAGGACAAGGACATTGATTGTAAAGCAAAGACATACAAGTCAAATTCCGTTACTCTAATCAGGTGATGAGATGGTCAAAATATCAGACATTGCATTGCATTCAATTGACCAGACACACGGCCACGCGACCACGCGACTGTGAAGTGATTTTCAGCTGCGATGGTTTTGGTCGGTATGAAGCAGCAGCATTTTAACTTGGTTATGTTTTTTTCTGTCTGTGTAATGGTATCCCATCTCTGTCAGACTTGTTTCATCGTTTTCCCACCATAGGACATCAAGTATAAGTGGTTCAGCAGTTTGCAAGTCAACATGGAAACCAAAGTCCTTCCGGTGATTCTGGCATGGTTTGGTTTGCTGTCTTCAGTACCATCACAAACATGTCGTTGTTGGATGCCTCTACCTGTGGGTCTGTAAATATAATGAAATACACTTGCTCATAGTTCACTCAAAGTTGCTCATAGTTCACAAAATCTAATTTTGTAAGATACTTTCAAATCCCAAAGGTAGTTTTATGTCGAAAGTAGACCATGCCTATATCTGTATTATACATTTGGGATTGAGGCATAGCTGGGTCTACACAATGATGGCATGGGACATGGACTCATATCCACATCCATGTAAGACAACATTGGAAGTCTGAAAACAACTGACAAACTTTGGATTGAACTATGCCTTTAATAGGTTAGAGCATTTGGTTAATGCAATTAGTAATCTATCTATGCCACCAAATCCAGCCACTGCCGTTGTGGTTGACCAGGTGAATACAGTGAGTGATCCTGTGCACAGTATCACTGTGTGTCACTTACCATTAGTCTACTTTGGGTTCATTGTATATCAACTCATTGATCATCTTATGAACAGACATGGAATAAGACCAGACAAGACAATGAGGAGGAATTATTTTCAAAAGAGCTTTACAACCATGTTATGAAAGGGAAACAAAGCAGTGGGAAGCATAGGTTTAGCATCATTAAAATATTGGCAAATTGGCCGATGGTCGACTACCTCTTTTCACAGCTCAGGTAATGCCTGTTGAAGTGGTTCTAGATAAGACCCTGAAGAGGGAATCATGGGAGAAGCTTTAAACCAGACATGTGTTCTTCACAAGCGGGATTTGCTGATTTATATCCTTCTTTTCTTTCTTCAGAAAACAGCCCTCAAATCCAGACCTCACCATCTGGTTGCTGTGCTAAAATCTCTGACAAACCATATTTGAAAGCTTATTTTGTGTTGAGGCTGTGCTTGCTACTGCATTTCCTTCAACAAGGCACTCACAAAACTGAATGTACAATAGACCCATATTCAAGGCTTGCAGAAAGAGAAAAATACTCATGGCAGCATTATCAGTATCCATTGTACACAGAGGAGAGGGATTAGTTAGTTAGCACCCCCATTAACTTCTGCACGTCTCTACAGAGGAACCACTCAGGAACGATCACACCAACAACATTTACCAGCCGAAGGGGACAAAATAGTGGTCCACCGTGTGAGTGAGAGGCTTGACACTTGCGCCATACAATGACAAGCACTTTCAATAGTGTTTTGACTTTCAATCCCACCTGGTGTTTTCATCTTCTGTTTTTGACAAATAATAGCAATCAAATGGGATATACAAATTAAGATTTTCTACTGCTATGTTCATTAAGGGATTGACAAGCGACTAGAATGAAGGAGTGGTTTGCATAAGTGTTCAGGTGGGCCTCTGTGCTTCAGCAAACAAAGGAAAGGAGGGGTGCTCAACAAAAATGACAAAAATCATGAAAAGGGGGCTTACCAAGAAAAACTTCCTAAAGGACTAAGGGCCTATTCTCATTGAAGTGACTTGGAGTGGAGATATTGGGACGATTTTTCAATTTAGATAATATGTACATAAGCTTATCAATTCACATTAGCAATGGGAGTGTCACAAGCCAAGAAAGGGAACCATTGTTCAGGATGAGATCAGTCACCTTTATGCTCATCCTGAACAACGGAGTAAAGTGAGCTAATAATAAATTCATCTCTTGTTGAGTGCTCCAATTCCTTTCTGCCTCAAATTAGTCCTTTTGGAGGTTTTTCTTCGTAAGCTCTTTTCATGATCTAAGCGAAACAACTCACAGGCACATCTAACTTGCAAGCAAACTAATAGTGGGACTATGCTAGCTGAGCTGGAGGGTGTTAGGGAGTAACTAGGGGCCAAGGAAATAAAGTAATAATGAGTTTGTTACGGAAATAAACCGTTTGTTTTACATACAGGTGAATCTGATGTGCTGGGTAAGACTCTGGCCTCTGATGCTTGTTGTATAGTGTTGTTTTTCACCAGTGTTTGAAGGACTGAGGCCAGACAGGAAAGAGAGAAAGAGACATGCAAACAAAGAGACATAAAGGTTCCTTCAGAAACAAGTGAGCAATCTATGCACATGATATTGCAAAAGCAATTGAAAAAATTGTATACAAACAATCAAGGCTGAAACACACACACACACACACACACACGTGCGCACGCACGCACACACAACAGAATAGCTCTGTTTTTACTGAAAATTAAACAGATCACAATATTTAGGCTAATTAGATTGTTCCGTATACTTTACATTATTCTTACAGTAAGTATGCATTCTTTCAACAGGTTACCTCTTATAGCTATATCTATTTATATCAGCTGACCTGGTTCCTGCCATCCTTTCGTCTACCTGTCATAAGCTGTCGATGACCTCAGCCGACAATGTTAATCCCTGCTAGACCATTTGCCAGTAGCCTACAGCACATTGATTCTATCCTCATTGTTTACACACAGCTCTCTAATAGGATTTATACTGTGGAATACCAAGTTACTTAGGGACTGCAGAGAGAAAATAGCTATGTAGCTAAATATGGTGCAATATATTGGGCAGGCTTTTAAATGCACTGCTAACTGATACAATCCGTTGTCATTAGCATTTCTACATTCTCCAAACATGCTAGCCACGAGTTTCTGGAAGTTGGTTAATAACCAGCTAGCAAATTTAAAAACAGTTTTGGAAGAAACGACAACACCCTAAACAACTCACAGGCACATCTAACTTGCAAGCAAACTAATAGTGGGACTATGCTAGCTGAGCTGGAGGGTGTTAGGGAGTAACTAGGGGCCAAGGAAATAAAGTAATAATGAGTTTGTTACGGAAATAAACCGTTTGTTTTACATACAGGTGAATCTGATGTGCTGGGTAAGACTTTGGCCTCTGATGTGTGTGTCAAACATCTGCCCCGTGGGCGTTTGAGCAGAAAATAATAATAGTAATAATAATTGGAACAGTGGAGGCCCCTCAGGGGAGGAAGGGGAGGACCATCCTCCTCAGTGAATTTCAGAAAAATATCAATAGTGAAACATTAAAAAAGTTATCATTTTTAGATCAAACTATACAAAATATATTCACGTCACCAAATAATTGATTAAAACACACTGTTTTGCCAAGAAGGTCTACAGAAGCCTCAGCAGCACTCTGTAGGGTAGCACCATGGTGTAGCCGGAGGACAGCTAGCTTCTGTCCTCCTCTGGGTACATTGACTTCAATACAAAACCTAGGAGGCTCATGGTTCTCACCCACTTCCATAGACTTACACAGTAAAAAAACTTCCGGAGGAAATCTACCACTGAAAGCATAAGCTCCAGCTAATATGGTGAGTAGTTGACTCAAACAGAGAGAAAGACAATAGTTGAACAGTTTTTAACAAATTAATTTCTTCCAAAATAAAGGACAAGCAGCAGAGAGATGGAGCTAGCTACAATATATTTGGTTGTATTTATTTTTACTTTCACTTTCACTTAGCTAGCAAATGCAGCTAGCTAGTTTAGCCTATTCAAACACCCGGCTCAAACAGAGAGGGATGCTATGTTAGCTAGCTGGCTATGGCTATCCAACACTGGAACTCTTCTAAGTCAAGGTAAGCTTTTGGTTTTATTAATTTATTGCCATCGGGGCCCGCCAATGTAACTGATAAACTGTTTTCTGACTGTACACTGTACTGCATGATTGTAGTGGGTTTACTAACGTGATAGTTCTAGTAGTTCTAGTTGACTATGATGCGACAACGATGTAGGCTGTTTGTCGCAATTAGCGGTCATGATATGAAGGTTTGGTTTGGAGAAGGTTTTTTCGCCTGGTCACAGACAGCTGATGTGTCGTGCACTGCGAAGGGAAAAGATGAGAGGAGGAGAGCGCGTAGATAGTTGCGAGAAGGAATTATATATACAACGAGCAAAGTGATCATGCTGTTTTTATGTGGCTGCTATGAAAGTGAACTGCGTGTGATCAAGGGTGTATTCATTCCGCCGATTCTGTTGAAAAATGTTTCTTAAACAGAAGCAAGCGGAACAAAATGGGGATAAACATACCTGAATTTGTCCAATAGAAACGCTCATTTGCAACTGTTGGACTAATGTTTACACCCTAGATTAACTAGATGTGTCACGACTTCCTCCGAGGCTGCCTCCTCTCCTTGTTCGGGCAGGCTTCGGCGTTCGTCGTCACCGGCCTTCTAGCCACTGCCGCTCCTCATCTCATCATTCCATTTGTTTTGTCTTGTTTATTACACAGACCTGGTTCATATCACCTCATCAGTACCTGTATACATGTTCCCTCTGCCCCCTTGTCTTTGTGTGTGATTGTTTATTGTGGAGGAGAGAGAAGCTCGGTGGAGCTCCGTGTAATTTGTATCGGTGGGAATATTCCCTGTGTGCCTTGTATTTTCCAGTGCGCCTGTTTTGCGCACTGGAGTGTTTTTACATATTACTGCGTAACTCTGTGGTTCAGAATAAATCCAGTTATTCTGTGATTTACCCTCCTGCACCTGACTCCTTCAAAATCACCTCATCACAAGATGCAGGCAAGAGTATGCAAGGCGGTGTTGAATGTGTCACTTTCTGTCAACTTGATTACTGAAAATTATCTCGACCTGTGCACCTACGTTGTAAACTTTCATTCATAGGCTAGGTTGTAGCAACCTCATGATGGGTACAGGGTAAATTCTAGGATCATGTAGTAGCCTAATCTATCGATGTTACATTGAGCTGGGTGAATGGAATATGAATGACAGTCATCCAATATGTCCCGTGTAGCTCAGTTGGTAGAGCATGGCACTTGCAACGCCAGGGTTGTGGGTTCGATTCCCACGGGGAGCCAGTATGAAAAAACAAATTATGCACTCACTAACTGTAAGTCACTCTGGATAAGAGTGTCTGCTAAATGACTAAAATGTAAATGACCGCCACTGAATTTGAATATTTTCTTTGGGGACACAAATATTAATTTTCACAAAGTCTGCTGCCTCAGTTTTTAAGATTGCAATTGGCATATACTACAGAATGTTATGAAGAGTGATCAGATGAATTGCAATTAATTGCAAAGTCCCTCTTTGCCATGAAAATGAATTTAATCCCATAAAAACATTTCCACTGCATTTCAGCCCTGCCACAAAAGGACCAGCTGACATCATGTCAGTGATTCTCTCGTTAATACAGGTGAGAGTGTCACGCCCTGGCTCTGGGGACTCTTTAATGTTGAGCCAGGGTGTGTAGTGTCTATGTTGTAATTTCTATGTTTGGTTCTAGTTCGTGTTTTCTATGTTGGCCAGGGTGGTTCCCAATCAGAGGCAGCTGATTCCCGTTGTCTCTGATTGGGAACCATACTTAGGCAGCCGGTTGGCACTAGTTTATTGTGGGATCTTGTTCTGCATAGGTTTGTGTTGGTGAACGTGTAGACTTCACGTATCGTTTATTGTTTTGTTATTGGCATAAAGTACTCATTAAAAGATGTACGCATATCACGCTGCGCCTTGGTCCGCTTCTTATGACGATCGTGACAGAAGATCCCAACCAAAAGAGGACCAAGCAGCGTGTCCAGGAGCAAACGCCGGAGGTTATGTTAGTAGATGTCCTCCTCGGTTGGGGGAGAATCACGGAGGAGGAGGCCGTCCGTTACCGGAGGGCGATGAATGAAAATGCCCAGGCAGGAGAGGAGAAACGGCGCCAACCGTGCCGACGACGGACACCCGAGAGGCAACCCCAAGAAAATTTGGGGGGGAGGCACACGGCGTGGACGACGGGGCAGCAGGAGGCAGCGACAGGGCGTATCTGCAGACTAGGAGAGGAGGCCACCAGGTTACGGGGGCTATTGGTCCAGAGGGAGCAGGAGTTAATTGGTCAGAGGGAGGAGCTACAGGAGGCGTTAAGGGAGAAGGAGAGTGTAGAGGCACGGCGAGAGGAACTGAGTAGGCAGCAGAGGGAGCGGAGGTTTATGAGGAAACCCAGTCCCGCTCCTCGCACCAAGCAAGTGGTGTGTGTCACCAGTCCGGTCCGGCCCGTTCCTGATCCCCGCACTAAGCCAGGGGTGCGTGTTCCCAGTACGGCTCAACCCATTCCTGCTTCCCGCACAAGGCCAGTGGTGTGTGTTCCCAGTATGGTCCGGCCCGTTCCTGCTCCCCGCACTAAGTTAGTGGTGCATGTTCCCAGTACGGCCCGACCCGTTCCTTCTCCTCGCACTAAGCCAGTAGTGCGTGTTCCCAGTCCGGCCCGGCCCGTTCCTGCTCCCCGCACCAAGCCAGTGGTGCGTATCCACAGTCCGGCCCGGCCCGTTCCGGCTCCCCGCACCAAGCCAGTGGTGTGTATCCACAGTCCGGCCCGGCCCGTTCCGGCTCCCCGCACCAAGCCAATGGTGCGTGTTCCCAGTCCGGCCCGGCCTGTTCCTGCTCCCCGCACCAAGCCAATGGTGCGTGTTCCCAGTCCGGCCCGGCCCGTTCCGGCTCCCCGCACCAAGCCAATGGTGCGTGTTACCAGTCCAGCCCGGCCCGTTCCTGCTCCCCGCACCAAGCCTATGGTGCGTGTTCCCAGTCCAGCCTGGCCTGTTCCTGCTCCCCGCACCAAGCCAGTGGTGCGCGTCGCCAGCCCGGTCCGGCCTGTTCCTGCTCCCCGCACCAAGCCAGTGGTGCGCGTCGCCAGCCCGGTCCGGCCTGTTCCTGCTCCCCGCACCAAGCCAGTGGTGCGCCTCGCCAGCCCGGTCCGGCCTGTTCCTGCTCCCCGCACCAAGCCAGTGGTGCGCGTCGCCAGCCCGGTCCGGCCTGTTCCTACTCCCCGCACCAAGCCAGTGGTGCGCTTCGCCAGCCCGGTCCGGCCTGTTCCTGTTCCCCGCACCAAGCCCGTGGTGCGCGTCGCCAGCCCGGTCTGTTCCTGCTCCCCGCACCAAGCCAGTGGTGCGCGTCGCCAGCCCGGTCCGGCCTGTTCCTGCTCCCCGCACCAAGCCAGTGGTGTGCGTCGCCAGCCCGGTCCGGCCCGTTCCTGCTCCCCGCACCAAGCCAGTGGTGCGCGTCGCCAGCCCGGTCCGGCCCGTTCCTGCTCCCCGCACCAAGACAGTGGTGTGCGTCGCCAGCCCGGTCCGGCCCGTTCCTGCTCCCCGCACCAAGCCAGTGGTGCGCGTCGCCAGCCCGGTCCGGCCCGTTCCTGCTCCCCGCACCAAGACAGTGGTGCGCGTCGTCAGTCCGGCACGGTCCGTGCCTGTTCCACCGGTGCCTGGTCCGGCACCGGTCAGCTGCTCCACACCGGAGCCAGAGCAATCCGCTCCACCGATGTCCAGTCCAGCTCCGGCCAGCGGGGCCAGACCAGACCAGGGGCGCTACGGGGGGGTAGAGAGAGAGTGGCCTCCGAGGCGGAATGCCCACCCAGCCCCTACCCTCTTGTGTTTGGTTGGCGCGGTCGCAGTCCGCGCCTTTGGGGGGGGGGGGTACTGTCACGCCCTGGCTCTGGGGACTCTTATATGTTGAGCCAGGGTGTGGATTTTCTATGTGTTATTTTCTATGTTTTGTTCTAGTTCATGTATTTCTATGTTAGCTAGGGTGGTTCCCAATCAGAGGCAGCTGTTGCTTGTTGTCTCTGATTGGGGACCATACTTAGGCAGCCTGTTTGGCACTGTTTTTTGTGGGATCTTGTTCCGGAAGGTTTGTGTTTAACCCAGGACTTCACGTATCGTTTGTTTTGTTGTTTTGGTTCGTGTTGTTGTACATTTAATAAAGTATATACGCCTATCACGCTGCGCCTTGGTCCGCTGTTTATAACGATCGTGACAGAGAGTGTTGATGAGGACAAGGCTGGAGATCACTCTGTCATGCTGATTGAGTTAGAATAACAGACTGGAAGCTTTAAAAGGAGGGTGGTGCTTGAAATCATTGTTCTTCCTCTGTTAACCATGGTTACCTGCAAGGAAACACGTGCCGTCATCATTGCTTTGCACAAAAGGGGCTTCACAGGCAAGGATATTGCTGCTAGTAAAATTGCACCTAAATCAATCATTTATCGGATCATCAAGAACTTCAAGGAGAGAGGTTCAATTGTTGTGAAGAAGGCTTCAGGGCGCCCAAGAAAGTCCAGCAAGTGCCAGGACCGTCTCCTAAAGTTGATTCAGCTGCGGGATCGGGGAACCACCAGTGCAGAACTTGCTCAAAATGGCAGCAGGCAGGTGTGAGTGCATCTGCACGCACAGTGAGGGGAAGACTTTTGGAGGATGGCCTGGTGTCAAGAAGGGCAGAGAGGAAGCCACTTCTCTCCAGGAAAAACATCAGGGACAGACTGATATTCTGCAAAAGGTACAGGGATTGGACTGCTGAGGACTGGGGTAAAGTCATTTTCTCTGATGAATCCCCTTTCCGATTGTTTGGGGCATCCGGAAAAAAGCTTGTCCGGAGAAGACAAGGTGAGCGCTACCATCAGTCCTGTGTCATGCCAACAGTAAAGCATCCTGAGACCATTCATGTGTGGGGTTGCTTCTCAGCCAAGGGAGTGGGCTCACTCACAATTTTGCTTAAGAACACAGCCATGAATAAAGAATCGTACCAACACATCCTCCGAGAGCAACTTCTCCCAACCATCCAAGAACAGTTTGGTGACGAACAATGCCTTTTCCAGCATGATGGAGCACCTTGCCATAAGGCAAAAGTGATAACTAAGTGGCTCGGGGAACAAAACATCGACATTTTGGGTCCATGGCCAGGAAACTCCCCAGACCTTAATCCCATTGAGAACTTGTGGTCAATCCTCAAGAGGCGGGTGGACAAACAAAAACCACAAATTCTGACAAACTCCAAGCATTGATTATGCAAGAATGGGCTGCCATCAGTCAGGATGTGGCCCAGAAGTTAATTGACAGCATGCCAGGGCGGATTGCAGAGGTCTTGAAAAAGAAGGGTCAACACTGCAAATATTGACTCTTTGCATAAACTTAATGTAATTGTCAATAAAAGTTTTGCACTTATGGAATGTTTGTAATTATACTTCAGTATACCATAGTAACATCTGACAAAAATATCTAAAAACACTGAAGCAGCAAACTTTGTGAAGACCAATACTTGTGTCATTCTCAAAACTTTTGACCACGACTGTACTTTAAAATGACTAAAACCAAATAGAAACTCTAGAAATGATAATGGACCTACATTCATACATTTCTTGACTGTGTCCAGCTTGCTAATAATCACATAAATGAAAGCTAGAGAGTCAGGGAGCATAGACAATTCTGAAAACGATATATAGAGGACACTTTTTTGCCAATTTGGACAGCAAGGAAATATAACACATTTTCAGTACGGCCACCGGACCTTATTAAAGACTGAATACGGCCCCCGGGCAAAATGAGTTTAACACCCCTGGGGAGTCGAAAATAAGCTAATCCTTCAACAGAGTGAAATATCACTTTGAGATGTACATGTGGTGCAATGGGGCTAGGAGCTAGCAGTTTCTGGACTGGGACGTCGGTAGCCTCTGTACCTTCTCTGGTGACGGACTCGGCTGCGTTCATGGCCTTCCCGCTGAGGTCATTGACCATGCTGTCCACAGTGGCCTCGTGCTTGAGGAAGAAGGGTCGCACCAGCCGGTTGTACAGGATCTGAGAGCCATTCCATTTGACGGGGGCCATGCACCACAACAAGAACAGGTACTGGGAAAGAGGGAGGGAAAAACAGGAATATCAGTGACACGTTGAAGGGCAGTACATACTGTAGGAACGACATAAGCAAAGCATGAGTCCTCCATGAGCATAATAAACCATGAATACATGTGTTTGACGACAGGTATTTAACAGCATACCCAGAATTTGTTGACAGGAACGTATGACTTGTATGTATAGCTAGCTTATAATGGCTTGTTAATTGCTTATTAATGTGTTATATGCCATATTCCGTAGCCTATAGTGATCTTGAATTAAAGTGTAATTGTAAGGTCAGTGGTTGGTCGCAATGAGTGAGTTGAAGCAGTTTTTGGTTAGAACATAGGGCAAACAGATAGTGTCTTTCTGTGTGATATAAATCTGATGCTCTCCTTACCTTGAAAGCATAGTAGAAAGGAAACCAATAAAGGAAGATGTCAGAGAAGAATTCCCCCACACTGAAGATTCCGTAGACCACCCAATAGGTCAGCCATTTTGTGTCATCATCTTTGTTTGTGCCCTCGATGGCTTTGATTCTACATGGAAGAGTGGAAACATTAACCAAGATTACATAAGCCTACTTGAGGCAAGGTACTACATAACATAACATGGCAATACATACACGGTCTGGCTAATAAATAATACTATCAGGCCCTTATACTGTCCTGGGCACAGATTCACAAAACCTTCTTAAGAAGAGATTTCTTCTTAACTGCCATTTTTTACATAACTATATACTTAATAAGAATGTTAAGCAAAGTTGCTATTCCTCAAAAAGGTTCTTGGAAATGTTCTTGAGCAATGTCTTATGTTTCTCCATAAGCAAAAAGTTAAGAAGACATTAGATTATTGAAAAAAAGGTTATTGGAAATGTTCTTAATTCCAAGACAGCTAAACCCTTGTCTTAAACTCAGGGCAGTGAGAGATAAAGCTCATGAAAGCAATTGAACATGTTCCTTTATAATAATTCTAGGTAGTTGCTGTAGTGTACATTAGAAGTAGATGTACAGTACCAGTCAAAAGTTTGGACACAACTACTCATTCCAGGGTTTTTATTTATTTTGACTATTTTCTACATTGTAGAATAATAGTGAAGACATCAAAACTATGAAATAACACATATGGAATCATGTAGTAACCAAAAATGTGTTAAACAAATCTAAATATATTTTATAATTGAGATTCTTCAAAGTAGCCACCCTTTGCCTTGATGACAGCTTTGCACACTCCTAGCATTCTCTCAACCAGCTTCATGATGTAGTCACCTGGAATGCACTTCAATTAACAGGTGTGCCTTCTTAAAAGTTAATTTGTGGAATTCCTTTCCTTCTTAATGCATTTGAGCCAATCAGTTGTGTTGTGACAAGGTAGGGGTGGTATACAGAAGATAGCCCTATTTGGTAAAAGACCAAGTCCATATTATGGCAAGAACAGCTCAAATAAGCAAAGAGAAACGACAATCCATCATTATTTTAAGACATGAAGGTCAGTCAATACGGAAAATTTCAAGAACATTGAAAGACGCAAAAACCATCAAGCGTTCTCCCGAGTGGCGCAGTGGTCTAAGGCACTGCATCGCAGTGCTAGCTGTGCCACTAGAGATCCTGGTTCGAATCCAGGCTCTGTCGTAGCCGGCCGCGACCGGGAGACCCATGGGGCGGCAATTGGCCCAGCGTCGTCCAGGGTAGGGGAGGGAATGGCCGGCAGGGATGTAGCTCAGTTGGTAGAGCATGGCGTTTGCAATGCCAGGGTTGTGGGTTCGTTTCCCATGGGGGGCCAGTATGAAACAAAAAATATAATAATAATAATGTATGCACTCACTAACTGTAAGTCGCTCTGGATAAGAGCGTCTGCTAAATGACTAAAATGTAAATGTAAGCGCTATGATGAAACTGGCTCTAATGGGGACCACCACAGGAAAGGAAGACCCAGAGTTACCTCTGCTGCAGAGGACAAGTTCATTAGAGTTAATTGCACCTCAGATTGCAGCCCAAATAAATGCTTCACAGAGTTCAAGTAACAGACACATCTCAACATCAACTGTTCAGAGGAGACTGCGTGAATCAGGCCTTCATGGTCGAATTGCTGCAAAGAAACCACTACTAAAGGACACCAATAAGAACAATAGACCTGCTTGGGCCAAGAAACACATGCAATAGACATTAGACCGGTGGAAATCTGTCCTTTGGTCTGATGAGACCAAATTTGAGATTTTTGGTTCCAACCGCCATGTCTTTATGAGACGCAGATTAGTTGAACGGATGATCTCTGCATGTGTGGTTCCCACTGTGAAGCATGGAGGAGGAGGTTTGATGGTGTGGGGGTGTTTTGCTGGTGACACTGTCAGAGATTTATTTAGAATTCAAGGCACACTTAACAAGCATCGCTACCACAGCATTCTGCAGCGATACGCCATCCCATCTGGTTTGCGCTTACTGGGACTATCATTTGTTTTTCAACAGGACAATGACCCAAAACACACCTCCAGGCTGTGTAAGGGCTATTTGACCAAGAAGGAGCGTGATGGAGTGCTGCATCAGATGACCTTGCCTCCACAATCACCCGACCTCAACCCAATTGAGATGGTTTGGGAAGAGTTGGACCGCAGCGTGAAGGAAAAGCAGCCAACAAGTGCTCAGCATATGTGGGAACTCCTTCAAGACTGTTGGATAAGCATTCCTCATGAATCTAGTTGACAGAATGCCAAGAGTGTGCAAAGCTGTCATCAAGGCAAAGGGTGGCTACTTTGAAGAATCTCAAATATAAAATATATTCTGATTTGTTTAACACTTTTTTGGTTACTACATGATTCCATATGTGTTATTTCATAGTTTTGATTACTTCACTATTATTCTACTACAGTGGGGAAAAAAAGTATTTAGTCAGCCACCAATTGTGCAAGTTCTCCCACTTAAAAAGATGAGAGAGGCCTGTAATTTTTATCATAGGTACACGTCAACTATGACAGACAAAATGAGGGAAAAAAATCCAGAAAATCACATTGTAGGATTTTTAATGAATTTATTTGCAAATTATGGTGGAAAATAAGTATTTGGTCACCTACAAACAAGCAAGATTTCTGGCTCTCACAGACCTGTAACTTCTTCTTTAAGAGGCTCCTCTGTCCTCCACTCATTACCTGTATTAATGGCACCTGTTTGAACTTGTTATCAGTATAAAAGACACCTGTCCACAACCTCAAACAGTCACACTCCAAACTCCACTATGACCAAGACCAAAGAGCTGTCAAAGGATGCCAGAAACAAAATTGTAGACCTGCACCAGGCTGGGAAGACTGAATCTGCAATAGGTAAGCAGCTTGGTTTGAAGAAATCAACTGTGGGAGCAATTATTAGGAAATGGAAGACATACAAGACCACTGATAATCTTCTCGATCTGGGGCTCCACGCAAGATCTGACCCCGTGGGGTCAAAATGATCACTAGAACGGTGAGCAAAAATCCCAGAACCACACGGGGGGACCTAGTGAATGACCTGCAGAGAGCTGGAACCAAAGTAACAAAGCCTATCATCAGTAACACACTACGCCGCCAGGGACTCAAATCCTGCAGTGCCAGACGTGTCCCCCTGCTTAAGCCAGTACATGTCCAGGCCCGTCTGAAGTTTGCTAGAGTGCATTTGGATGATCCAGAAGAGGATTGGGAGAATGTCATATGGTCAGATGAAACCAAAATATAACTTTTTGGTAAAAACTCAACTCGTCGTGTTTGGAGGACAAATAATTCTGAGTTGCATCCAAAGAACACCATACCTACTGTGAAGCATGGGGGTGGAAACATCATGCTTTGGGGCTGTTTTTCTGCAAAGGGACCAGGACGACTGATCCGTGTAAAGGAAAGAATGAATGGGGCCATGTATCGTGAGATTTTGAGTGAAAACCTCCTTCCATCAGCAAGGGCATTGAAGATTAAACGTGGCTGGGTCTTTCAGCATGACAATGATCCCAAACACACCGCCCGGGCAACGAAGGAGTGGCTTCGTAAGAAGCATTTCAAGGTCCTGGAGTGGCCTAGCCAGTCTCCAGATCTCAACCCCATAGAAAATCTTTGGAGGGAGTTGAAAGTCTGTGTTGCCCAGCGACAGCCCCAAAACATCACTGCTCTAGAGGAGATCTGCATGGAGGAATGGGCCAAAATACCAGCAACAGTGTGTGAAAACCTTGTGACGACTTACAGAAAACGTTTGACCTGTGTCATTGCCAACAAAGGGTATATAACAAAGTATTGAGAAACTTTTGTTATTGACCAAATACTTATTTTCCACCATAATTTGCAAATAAATTCATTAAAAATCCTACAATGTGATTTTCTGGATTTTTTTCCTCATCTTGTCTGCCATAGTTGACGTGTACCTATGATGAAAATTACAGGCCTCTCTCATCTTTTTAAGTGGGAGAACTTGCACAATTGGTGGCTGACTAAATACCTTTTTCCCCCACTGTATGTAGAAAATAGTAAAAATAAAGAAAAACCCTTGAATGAGTAGGTGTGTCCAAACTTTTGACTGGTACTAAACATAAAGACATACAGTTTTAAGTTAATGCAAAATACATTTAACATTAAAGCTAGTTTTCTACTGTACTTACGAGTAATAAGCAGGATACACAAAACCAATCATGTTACAGAGGAGGGAGGCGCCATAGCCGTATATCAAATACAGTCCTGTCAGAGACACTGCACCTGTCGAGAACAGAAAAGACATGACGAGAGGTCAAACTTTATACTGCACAAATATCCTAATCAAGCATTGCACTGCTATTCAGTGGTGTAAAATACTTCAGTACAAATACTTTAAAGTACTACTTAAGTTGTTTTTTGGGGTATCTGTATTTTACTATATATATTTTTGCCAACTTTTACTTTTACTTCACTACATTCCTAAAGAAAATAATGTACTTTATACTCCATACATTTTCCCTGACACCCAAAAGTACTTGTTACATTTTGAATGCTTAGCAGGACAGGAAAATGGTCCAATTCACACACTTATCAAGAGAACATCCCTGGTCATCCCTACTGCCTCTGATCTGGCGGATTCACTAAACACAAATGCTTCATTTGTAAATTATGTCTGAGTGTTGGTGTGTGCCCCTGGCTATCTGTCAATTAAAATTAAAATTAAAATTGTGTGCCCTCTGGTTTGCTTAATATAAGGAATTTGAAATGGTTTCTACTTTCACTTTTACTTTTGATACTTAAGTACATTTTAACAATTCCATTTACTTTTGATACTTAAGTATATTTAAAACCAAATACTTTTTGACTTTTACTCAAGTAATATTTTACTGGGTGACTTTCACTTTTACTTGAGTCATTTTCTATTAAGGTATCTTTACTTTTACTCAAGTATGACAATTGAGCATTGGCGGCTGGCCGATAGAGGGCGCTATGGCGCCGCCCCCTTAAATAAAATTATTTAAAAAAATAAAATAAAAAATAAATAAAAATAATAATAATAATAATAAAAACATCAGTATGTCAATATTTGTGTGTTTGAAATATGGAATGCACACAGTAATATGTGTAAGATATGATAGAAAATCATATTCGCAACCTTTCCTCTGCCTGTCAAACGCCTCGTCAGCTCTGGGCGATACAGAAAGTGCCCCGAGGAGGCGGGTCTACGTAGCAGTTAAGCCAATTGCTAATTTAAGATATGAATGTATGACATAAAATGTAGCCAATCAGCGATCTTAAATCGAATCCAAGGAGGGCGATTATTTTATCGCCCCAAGCTCGCCCCTGATAAAATAAGGACCGGGCTCCAGTGGCGCCATTTTTACTAGACGACAATGGCGAGCGCAAACGTTACTCCTCCAAGACCCAACCCTAACTCGGTGAAATCTCTCCTCCAAGATCCGTTTGAGAGGAGAACTTTGTCAGAGAAAGTTCGGGTGAAAGAGCTGGGCCCAGATCAACCTGACCTCTCAATCAGACAGCAGGCTAGCGAGAAAGGGAAGCAGTATATGCGCGGCTTCTCCCGTAGCTGGTACACCAGGAAGGCTTGGCTAGCTGGGTGCACTGATGCTAATGCTTTATTTTGCTTTCCGTGCTTGCTTTTTAAAACGACGGGGTCAGATTCAGCATGGACAGGTACCGGAGTGAGGGATATGAAGCACCTGTCAGAGAAGGTAAAGAAACATGAGAACACCAGGGCACACATGGACAACTCTGTAAAGCTAGCTGTATTAGGAAGGGTGAACATTGCTACGCAGCTGGATGACGGCCACAGGATTGCGGTGAGGAAACACAATGAGGAGGTGGATAAAAACAGGCACATTCTATCCAAAATTATCGATTGTGTGAAGTTCTGTGGGGCTTTTGAGTTGGCCTTGCGTGGGCACGAGGAGACTGACTCCTCGGACAACCCCGGCATTTTCCGGGGCTTAGTGGATTTTGTTGCCTCCCTCGACAGTGTGCTGGAGGAGCACCTGAAGACAGCTACCGTTTTTAAGGGCACGTCAAAGACGATACAGAACGAGCTGTTGGACTGTATGCTGTCAGTGCTTAAGGATTACATCCTGGAGGAAGTAAAGAGTGCTGATTTTATCGCCATTCAAGCTGACGAGACGACTGACGTTTCCACCCACTGCCAGTTGGTGCTTGTGATACGCTA
Organism: Coregonus lavaretus; assembly: GCF_964263955.1. Classification (NCBI taxonomy): domain Eukaryota; kingdom Metazoa; phylum Chordata; class Actinopteri; order Salmoniformes; family Salmonidae; genus Coregonus; species Coregonus lavaretus. The sequence goes on from NC_139998.1 coordinate 47,682,347, forward strand.
CATCGATGCTAAAAGTAACGTCCAAGAGCGTTTTTTCGAGTTCATTTTGATCGAGAACGCAACCGCCGACACCATCGCTACAGCGCTGCTGGAGAGGCTCAGCACCATACTCTCACATGGACAAAAGGCCAAACTTATTGCCCAGGCTTACGACGGAGCAAGTGTGATGAGGGGAGCCACCGGCGGAGTGCAGCGTAAAATAGTGGATGTGTACGAAAATGCGCACTACGTCCACTGCTATGCACATCAGCTGAACCTCATCATGCAGCAGGCTACTTCACGCATCCCCAGGATCGGCACTTTCTTTTCCGACCTTGCAGGATTTTCTGCTTTCTTCTCCAGGTCTCCCAAGCGAACCACCGTGCTTGACGAAGTGGTTGCGCATAGACTCCCCAGAGCCTCTACAACACGGTGGAACTTCCACAGTCGCGCTGTAAACACTGTGTACGAGTACAGGGATGACCTCCTAACGTGTTTCCAGACCATCAGAGACTCTGGGAACTTTGATGCCCCGACTGTCAGAGAGGCGGGGGGCTTTGTGAGGATGCTCGAAGACGAGGCTTTCTGTTTTTTCCTGGCACTGTTCCACAAGATCATGCCAAATGTGGACATGCTTTTCAGCCAGCTGCAGAAGAGGAACATCGACCCTGTCTTCATTAAAGCACTTGTCCAGAGGTTCACAGACAGCATGCTAACAATCAGGTAAATAACTATATTTACTATTGGCTGATAAAGATGTTGTTAGAAAGATGAATAGTTCACTTACAACAGTTTAAAAGCCTAAATGTGTCTGGTCATCAAAGTGAGTGATTATCATAGAGCCGTCACAATTATATTTGTTTTAGTATTTTAAAAGGAAAGAGAAGACACAATCAGACGTTGATAATAATGCAGGAAAGTACTACACAGTTTGTAATAATTATTCAGGTGTCCACCAGGTCAATTTCTAGAAGAGGCCTAGTTGTTATTGAAGATTAACTTTATTGCTAAGTGCACAGCAGAACAAAATGATGTTGCATCCCTCTCACAAATGTAATAGAAAAAGGCTTTAAAACGTAATAACATCAGTTAATTATGTACATCACAGGTTAAAAGCAGTTACTAGACATAGTTTGTGTGTATATACACACTATCTGTCTGTCTGTCTGTCTATATATATATATATATATATATATATATATATATATATATATATATATATATAAAAGTCACTGGTTGTGTGTTGAGGGGGAATTACAGTGAGTTAAGAAGTCTGATTGCAAGTTATCAAATTAAACTTTATTTTTTGGACCCAGGGCCTCAATTCCCTCTTTGTGTGGGGACAGCGCATCTGACGAGCAGCAACAGCCCATCAAGCGACGGAGGATGCTGGGACCAGGAGAACAACAGAGGTTGGCTATAGAGGTAAGTTGTGATGTAATTGTCAGTGTTTCCCCCTAGAACTTTTTTCAGGCCTGGTAGTATGTAGCCAAAACCCTGAACAATCAGCACCTTGGTAGAGATCCTGGTTCGAATCCAGGCTCTGTCGTAGCCGGCCGCGACCGGGAGACCCATGGGGCGGCGCACAATTGGCCCAGCGTCGTCCAGGGTAGGGGAGGGAATGGCCGGCAGGGGATGTAGCTCAGTTGGTAGAGCATGGCGTTTGCAACGCCAGGGTTGTGGGTTCGATAAAATAATGTATGTGCTAACTGTAAGTCGCTCTGGATAAGAGCGTCTGCTAAATGACTAAAATGTAAATGTAAATGTAATCATATACTTGAGTTGGACATAGGCATGTGTCAGTCAGGATCACTTGCATCAAAATAGCTTAATTGCAAATTAAAGCTGATGATGTATCTTTTACAGGTATGTGATACCATCCTGAGTCATGCCAAAGAGAGGTTCTCCTTCACCCAGCACCTCATCAGCGCAACACTATTGCACGGAGAGTTGTTCCCACAACACAGTGTGAAGTTCCCCGATACAGCGCTTGAAACAACCGTGGAGGCGTACCCCATGTTGAACAAGGCCAAGCTCAAAACCGAACTGTCCCTCATCTATGAGAACAGTGAGTTCAAGGCTTGTAGTGGTGCAGTGCCCCTGTACCAGTTCTTCATGGAGAACAACCTTCAGAGCACTTTCACAGAGACTGCCAGCCTCCTCAAGATCCTCATCACCACACCCATGACAACTGCTGAGTCAGAAAGGTGCTTCTCTACACTGAAAAGGATCAAGACCTTCCTGAGAAACAGCATGACACAGGATCGCCTGAACACTCTGGCCATGCTCTCCATGGAGAAGAAACTTGTCAGGGACATTCCTGACTTTAATCAAAGGGTCATTGAGAGGTTTGCCACTCAGAAGGACAGACGGGCAAAATTCCTGTACAAATAAGATGACAGACACACACACACAGAGCAGCTCTGGCCGCATGTTTCTTTGTATATAGTTGACCTTAGCATAAAAAATCCAGTTATATATGGTACTCTAGAAAGTCTTAATAGTGTCTTTGCTAATATTACTGTATATATGTTGTTTTGTATCAATTAATTGTTGCAGTTCTGGAGCACATTAACAATTAGTCACATTTAGTATGATCATAAAATACTGTATGCTATTCTTCCAGTCAAAGGTTTGAGTTCATCCACTTGATATCCATTTCTATATTATACATCCTTTTATACAGTGTAAGATTTCCTATAAACTTTATAATAATTTCATGTTATTGTCCACTTTCCACTCTGTTCTGACAGCATGCCTGTTGCGTTGCCTGTTTACTACCAATGGTGAAAAGTTCACTTTAAATGCAAATGAAAGGCTTGGGTTTGTGTAATATGTTTTTGTGTAAGAATGCCTCAACTTTTTAATATTGGCATTAAATAATTACTGAATGTTTCACTGAGCACTGCTGTCCTGCAGTTTGTGTTAAAATATATCGCGATGGTTACAGGAAAAAAAAAGTATGGCACAGCCCCACCGAGAATATTTTTCACCAGCCGCCACTGCAATTGAGTCCTTTTTCCACCACTGCTGCTACTTCATGAGAATGTAAGTACTCTAACTGAAATGATGAGAAGAGTCTCAAAAGCTGTTATTGACTCATGGTAAATGATTTACAGAACTGTAGAATGCCATGCAAAATGCATAGCTGTCTTGATAGCAATGCATAACTGACACATACATACATCGGCCTACTCTCATATTTAGGTCTACAGGAGGCTACAGTTGTTTTTGCAACCTGGTGTCAGAGCATTTCATATTATTCTGTACGTAAATGAGCCATACCACATTAAGTATGATATATTATGTTTCGTATGGTATGTATTAATTTGTGGATGTCCATCACCCATTTCGTTTGATTTGTTACCAATTACAATTCGTATTATACAGTGCATTTGGAAAGTATTCAAACCCCTTCACTTTTCCCACATTTTCTTACGTTACAGCCTTATTCTAAAATGGATTAAATAAATAAAAAATCCTCATCAATCTACACATAATACCCCATAATGACAAAGTGAAAAACGGTTTTTAGACATTTTTGCACATTTATTAAAAATAAAAAACAGAAATACCTTATTTACGTACAGTGGGGAAAAAAAGTATATAGTCAGCCACAAATTGTGCAAGTTCTCCCACTTAAAAAGATGAGAGAGGCCTGTAATTTTCATCATAGGTACACGTCAACTATGACAGACAAAATGAGGAAAAAAATCCAGACAATCACATTGTAGGATTTTTTATGATTTTATTCGCAAATTATGGTGGAAAATAAGTATTTGGTCAATAACAAAAGTTTCTCAATACTTTGTTTTATACACTTTGTTGGCAATGACACAGGTCAAACGTTTTCTGTAAGTCTTCACAAGGTTTTCACACACTGTTGCTGGTATTTTGGCCCATTCCTCCATGCAGATCTCCTCTAGAGCAGTGATGTTTTGGGGCTGTCGCTGGGCAACACGGACTTTCAACTCCCTCCAAAGATTTTCTATGGGGTTGAGATCTGGAGACTGGCTAGGCCACTCCAGGACCTTGAAATGCTTCTACGAAGCCACTCCTTCGTTGCCCGGGCGGTGTGTTTGGGATCATTGTCATGCTGAAAGACCCAGTCACATTTCATCTTCAATGCCCTTGCTGATGGAAGGAGGTTTTCACTCAAAATCTCACGATACATGGCCCCATTCATTCTTTCCTTTACACGAATCAGTCGTCCTGGTCCCTTTGCAGAAAAACAGCCCCAAAGCATGATGTTTCCACCCCCATGCTTCACAGTAGGCATGGTGTTCTTTGGATGCAACTCATCATTCTTTGTCCTCCAAACACGACGAGTTGAGTTTTTACCAAAAATTTCTATTTTGGTTTCATCTGACCATATGACATTCTCCTAATCCTCTTCTGGATCATCCAAATGCACTTTAGCAAACTTCAGACGGGCCTGGACATGTACTGGCTTAAGCAGGGGGACACGTCTGGCACTGCAGGATTTGAGTCCCTGGCGGCGTAGTGTGTTACTGATGGTAGGCTTTGTTACTTTGGTCCCAGCTCTCTGCAGGTCATTCACTAGGTCCCCCCGTGTGGTTCTGGGATTTTTGCTCACCTTTCTTGTGATCGTTTTGACCCCACGGGGTGAGATCTTGCGTGGATTCCCAGATCGAGGGAGATTATCAGTGGTCTTGTATGTCTTCCATTTCCTAATAATTGCTCCCACAGTTGATTTCTTCAAACCAAGCTGCTTACCTATTGCAGATTCAGTCTTCCCAGCCTGGTGCAGGTCTACAATTTTGTTTCTGGTGTCCTTTGACAGCTCTTTGGTCTTGGCCATAGTGGAGTTTGGAGTGTGACTGTTTGAGGTTGTGGACAGGTGTCTTTTATACTGATAACAAGTTCAAACAGGTGCCATTAATACAGGTAACAAGTGGAGGACAGAGGAGCCTCTTAAAGAAGAAGTTACAGGTCTGTGAGAGCCAGAAATCTTGCTTGTTTGTAGGTGACCAAATACATATTTTCCACCATAATTTGCAAATAAATTCATAAAAAATCCTACAATGGGATTTTCTGGATTTTTTTTTCTCAATTCGTCTGTCATAGTTGACGTGTACCTATGATGAAAATTACAGGCCTCTCTCATCTTTTTAAGTGGGAGAACTTGCACAATTGGTGGCTGACTAAATACTTTTTTCCCCCACTGTAAGTATTCAGACCAATGCTATGAGACTTGAAATTGAGCTCGGGTGAATCCTGTTTCCATTGATCATCCTTGAGATGTTTCTACAACTTGATTGGAGTCCACCTGTGGTAAATTCAATTGATTGGACATGATTTGGAAAGGCACACACCTGTCTATATAAGGTCTCATAGTTGACAGTGCATGTCAGAGCAAATACCAAGCCATGAGGTTGAAGGAATTGTCCGTAGAGCTTCGAGACAGGATTGTGTCGAGGCACAGATCTGGGGAAGGGTACCAAAAAATGTCTACAGCATTGAAGGTTCCCAAGAACACAGTGGCCTCCATCATTCTTAAATGGAAGAAATTTGGAACCACCATGACTCTTCCTAGAACTGGCCGCTCGGCCAAACTGAGCAATTGGGGGAGAAGGGCCTTGGTCAGGGAGGTGACCAAGAACCCGATGGTCACTTTGACAGAGCTCCAGAGTTCCTCTGTGGAGATGGGAGAACCTTCCATCTCTGCAGCACTCCACCAATCAGGCCTTTATGGTAGAGTGGCCAGACGGAAAAGGCACATGACAGCACGCTTGGAGTTTGCCAAAAGGCACTTTAAGGACTCTCAGACCATGAGAAATACCATCCCTACGGTGAAGCATGGTGGTGGCAGCATCATGTTGTGGGGATGTTTTTCAGCGGCAGGGACTGGGAGACTAGTCAGGATTGAGGGAAAGATGAACGGAGCAAAGTACAGATCCTTGATGAAAACCTGCTCCAGAGTGCTCAGGACCTTAGACTGGGGCGAAGGTTCACCTTCCAACAGGACAACGACCCTAAGCACACAGCCAAGACAACGTAGGAGTGGCTTCGGGACAAGTCTCTGAATGTCCTTGAGTGTCCCAGCCAGAGCCCAGCCAGAGCCCGGACTTGAACCCGATCAAACATCTCTGGAGAGACCTGAAAATAGCTGTGCAGCGACGCTCCCCATCCAACCTGACAGAGCTTGAGAGGATCTGCAGAGAAGAATGGGAGAAACTCCCCAAACACAGGTGTGCCAGGCTTGTAGCGTCATCCCCAAGAAGACTCAAGTCTGTAATCGCTGCCAAAGGTGCTTCAACAAAGTACTGAGTAAACGGTATGAATACTTATGTAAATAGGATATTTCCGTTTTTTATTTTTAATACATTTGCTAACATTTCTAAAAAAAACATACGTAACAAATCATACTAAATGTAGTGTCTCGGATTTACGTACAGAATAATACGAAATTCTCTGAGACCAGGTTGTAACTGTGGCTTTGTTGATGCCTTGTTCATCTCTACACCCAGAGCCAACTCTCGCTTGCATGCTGGCAACTATTCCTTGTTGAATAAAACAGTATCAAGAAGAAGTATATGGGTGCCACAGGAGTAGCAAATGGAATGGAAACCATGTGTTTGATGTATTTGTTACCATCCCGGCTATTGCGCTCCAGTCATTACCACGAGCCTGTTCTCCCCCATTACTGAGCCACCAACCTCCTGTGATGGGTGCCATTGGGCACCAGGCACGGGTAACTAGGCCTACATCATCACAACTGAACTCATGGCACAAGGGCACATGGCTCAGTATGGTGGCGCTGTCCAGGGCTAATACCAACATGTGACATGGATCAGTATCAGTGGAGGCTGGTGGGAGGAGCTATAGGAGGACGTGCTCATTGTAATGGCTGGAATGGAATTATTGGAACAGTATCATACACATCAAAGATATGAAAACCACATGTTTGACTCCATTACATATATCCCATTCCAGCCATTACAATGAGCCCATCCTCCTATAGTTCCTCCCAACAGCCTCCACTGAGCAGTATCAGTACCACCCACTGGCATGAATACACTCCTGTCCCATGCCTTGCCTACCTCCTCTGGAGGCTGACAATGACACGTTAGACATAATGGACAGTCTGAAACTACCAAGACATGGCATGGTTTTGGCACTGTGGTTGGATTTCTGACAGTGTCTCTGAAGTAAATTAGGTTGTTTTTGTTTACATAGTAATAGCAGTAGCATTGTATATTAAAATACTGCACTATTAAAATATTGCTAATCCTAAATATGTCATAAAAAATAATATTATTAAGTAGGTCGATTTATTTCATGTTACAGTGGTAGAGTTTCCCCTGATGAGAGAGTGTAAGAAACACGCCTGTTGGTCAGTACCAAACTGTGGGCCACAGCCTATTCTTGCTTATAGGCCTACCATTTGGCTGCCTGTAGTTGGTGTTCACAGCCAGGATTAACCGACATGTGTTGTGCATTCAACGAACGGTTTACAATGCAATTCAGCCTACTCAGGTTGCCATCATAAACATAATTAGACATCATATTTCGATTTAGGTATCCGGGTATCATCTATTCATGCACATCAAATGTGTCCTCCTAATAGGCTACAAAGAAATGACATACCTACGACAATACATTTTTTCTTGATCCCCGTTTTCTCCTCCAGTTTCCCAAGAAAATCTGTCATAATGTTTTTCTCATTTAGAAATGTATCTGCGCGATCTCGAAGTTTATCAAGTAGTTCTGAGATTCCCATGGTGATGGGTTACACGTTTCGGAGTTTCTTAAGGGTAAATTATAATAATAAACATGTAAATGATAGAATAAAAAAAAATCCCTGTGGAGATCTGAGTCCCGTGCAGTTCAAATCCGCTGACGGGACATGTTTCGGCTCCTCAATCCGCTTTGCTGGAGAGTCCTTGGGTGAGTCATTTTGCGGTGGAGAGGGAACGGTCAAGGATCACGTCTGGCTAGAAGGAACCCAAAAGGAATAGGATACAGGTTATAATTCTGTGAAGTTGTACAGTGCCCAATTCCAACAGGTGTATCCGCTACACTGTATTCATTTCAGCAGATAAACAGCCTGTAATTATATGGGTGTGTGCCTATAATTTGTCTCTATTTTACATTTTAGTCATTTAGCAGACGCTCTTATCCAGAGCGACTTACAGTTAGTGAGTGCATACATTTTCATACTTTTTTCATACTGGCCCCCCGTGGGAAACGAACCCACAACCCTGGCGTTGCAAGCGCCATGCTCTACCAACTGAGCTACATGGGCCCGTGTTATTCTAATGGGAATCATATTTGTTGGTGTGTGGAATGTATTATGTTACCCAGCAGGTGTCAGTGTATGCATTCATAGTGAGCCCTCCGCTGGCTGGCCCTCCAAGACTAGAATGAAGTTGCCCCTAGACAATGACCTAAGGTCAGTTTTGCGTTTTCACACTAATGGTGAAGTTTAGTCCTTTGGGAAGGTAAGCTGATCCTGCATATGTGCCATGGGGCATCTTTAAAGCTAGAATCCTTAGTTCAGGGGTGTCAAACTCAGTCCACGGAGGGCCGAGTGTCTGCGGGATTTAGTTTTTTCCTTTCAATTAAGACCTAGATAACCAGGTGAAGGGAGTTCAAGGGTGGAGAGAAAACCCTCCATGGAATGAGTTTGACGCCTGTGCCTTAGTTGATACATCCATTTTTTACTTATAAATTAATGCATTGGTTCTTGAAAAGTATTATAAATGCCCAATGAGCTTAGTTCAACTGTCATACTCCATCAGAACCCAAAATATAAGCTTATTATACTCCAATGTTGGTAAACAAAGTAAATGTAAACAAACACCTTATAGCCTCATAACATGGTTAAAACTATACTTTTGATATCATGGATGGTCAGTGCTTGCATACATACAGTACAAGTCAAAAGTTTGGCACACCTACTTATTCAAGGGTTTTTCTTTATTTGTACTATTTTCTACATTGTAGAATAATAGTGAAGTCATCAAAACTATGAAATAACACATATGGAATCATGTAGTAACCAAAAAAGTGTTAAACAAATCAAAATATATTTTATATTTGAGATTCTTTGCCTTGATGAAAGCTTTGCACACTCTTGGCATTCTCTCAACCAGTTTCCACATATGCTGAGCACTTGTTGGCTGCTTTTCCTTCACTCTGCCGTCCGACTCATCCCAAACCATCTCAATTGGGTTGAGGTCGGGGGATTGTGGAGGCCAGGTCATCTGATGCAGCACTCCATCACTCTCCTTCTTGGTAAAATAGCCCTTACACAGCCTGGAGGTGTGTTGGGTCATTGTCCTGTTGACAAACAAATGACAGTCCAAACCAGATGGGATGGCTTATCGCTGCAGAATGCTGTGGTAGCCATGCTGGTTAAGTATGCCTTGAATTCTAAATAAATCACAGACAGTGTCACCAGCAAAGCACCCCCACACTATAACACCTTCCCCTCCATGCTTTACGGAGATCATTCGTTCACCCACACCACATCTCACAAAGAAACAACGTTTGGAACCAAAGATCTCCAATTTGGACTCCAGACCAAAGGACAACTTTCCACCGGTCTAATGTCCATTGCTCATGTTTCTTGGCCCAAGCATGTCTCTTCTTCTTATTGGTGTCTTTCAGGAGTGGTTTCTTTGCAGCAATTTGACCATGAAGGCCTGATTCACACAGTACCCTCTGAACAGTTGATGTTGAGATGTGTCTGTTACTTGAACTCTGTGAAGCATTTATTTGGGCTGCAATTTCTGAGGCTGGTAACTCTAATGAACTTATCCTCTGCAGCAGAGGTAACTCTGGGTCTTCCATTCCTGTGGTGGTCCTCGTGAGAGCCAGTTTCATCATAGCGCTTGATGGTTTTTGCGACTGCACTTGATGAAACTTTCGAAGTTCTTGAAATGTTCAGTATTGACTGAGTTTGTCTTAAAGTAATGATGGACTGTCGTTTCTCTTTGCTTATTTGAGCTGTTCTTGCCATAATATGGACTTGGTCTTTTACCAAATAGTGCCATCTTCTGTATACCCTCCTACCTTGTCACAACACAACTGATTGGCTCAAACGCATTAAGGAAAGAAATTCCACAAATTAACTTTTAAGAAGGCACACCTGTTAATTGAAATGCATTCTAGGTGACTACCTCATGAAGCTGGTTGAGAGAATGCCAAGAGTGTACAAAGCTGTCATCAAGGCAAATAGTTGCTATTTGGTAGTGTAGCTCTCTCTATGAATTTGAGAGTGGTTACAGCTTTTTACCAAAACACAGGCGTGTTGACCGCTTTGTTATTGTTTCAATTAAAGGATTCCAGCTTTAAGTGAACTTGACCATTAGGAACATATTTGGGGTCAACGCCAGGTAGCCAAAGTTCTCTCTCAGGTGTAAAAGAATGCATGTTGTAGTGTTGCAATGAGTCCCTATGCAAGCTGAGACACATCTAGAGAGTGTAAGCAGAGGAGGGGAAAGGGGAAGACAACTCTTCGCTGTAGTCTGGATATTTCAAACCACCACACCCGACTTCTCAAGAACTTACATAATACACAAGGAGAATGGTGAAAGGAATAAAAAAATATATAACCATTAAATACACTTTATTTGTCTGCTGTTACATTTTCTGGGTAAGTTGACAAAACCGATATCGTTAGCAGAGACATGCCTTGTGTAGCCCATATATATTTTACTTTTAATGTTGACCAATGATGCTCTGCTAATCTATTTTCTCATCAGAATGATAAGACTGCTGATAGAAGTGTATGTCATTAACAGATACTATATCACAAAAAGCCTGCTGTGTTTACTTTAAAGTTCAGTGATTGATTATTCCTTGAAGTTAATGACAGCCTGCCTACACAGAATATTCAAAATGATAGGCTACTATAAAAGACAAAATACAAGTTTGTAAACCCAACTGGATGCTATATGACAATTATTTCAACATTCCTTTCTCCAGGTAGCAAGTGCTGTTCTTATAGCAGTAGGAATCTACGCCAAGTTTGCCAAAGAGAAAGGTCAGTCTAAATGTCATAAACACACATATACAATGGCAAGTACTTGTCTAGTCTCAACAACTGACACATATAGCCTGTTTAGTGTGATACATGCCGCTGATGAGACTGTGTGTGCGTGTGTGTGTGGGGGGGGTGTTTCCACAGATGTTGTGGACACTTTGATGACTGACCCAGCACTCTTGCTGATCGTCATTGGCGCCCTAATGTTTATGATCACCTTCTTTGGGTGCTTCGGGGCATTGCGCAATGGAACCTGCTTACTGAAGACAGTGAGTCGCTCCTTGCTTGAGACAATAGTTTACAATATCACTGTGATGAGCTAGCCATACATAACATATTGATTACAGTACATTGGAAAGCCATAGATAGATGGTGGTGAATAGTAGACATGTCATTATCTAAACATTGTTTATCATTATAATGATTACAGAGAGTAATTCATGCAACTGTCCTGGCCTACTACAAGGTTGAAATGTCCCTTCTGTTTCCAGTTTTCAGGGATATTGGTGGTAATCCTTCTCCTACAGATTACAGCTGCAGTGCTTGGATTCCTGTTCACTGACAAGGTAATGTGAGAACCCTGAAAGTCAGTTTTATGCTGAGAATTGTATCCTCTGCATAGCCAAGCGGGATGCAATTCTCAGCATGCCAACATTTAGAATATAAGTTTACACCCTAATCAAATGAAGGTACCTGTTGTTGAATTAGATATAATTGACTCATGAAGATGCTTTCTGATGTTCTTTCAGGTTTTGGAGAGGACGGAGAAGCTAATGAGAAAGGCTATTGTTAGCTATCGGGAGGATTTGGACTTGGAAAATGCTATTGACTTCGTTCAAAAAAAGGTGAATTACATTGATAATCTTAGTCAACGTGGTTCCGATGGCTCAATTGGACGGAGCATGGTGCCGGCCCTAGAAATATAATTACTAAAATTGAGGGTTTTATTTCTTTATAGATTAGATTGTATTGGTGTCTTCGGATAAAATAATCTGCTAAATGAAAATATTATTACTGGATTATAACATCATTATCATTATCTATTTAAGTACAGCACCGTTCACTATGCTGTACAGGGGTTTATTGATACTGATGCACTTGTCGGTTCTGATTGCAGTTCCAGTGCTGCGGTGTTCACAGCTATAAGGACTGGTCCGATAACGTCTACTTCCAGTGCTCTGCGGAGAACCCCAGTCTGGAAGCCTGCGGAGTGCCTTTTTCCTGCTGCCTACGACTGCGCAATGAGGTCAGACACTAACAAATAACGTCAAAACAACACATTCATAATGTACTTTTTAGCGTTTCCTTCACTCTGCTTTATAAAGCACTACAGTATATAATTGACCTCTGGGAACAACCTTTGCTATGATTATGAAACGAGAAGAAATAGTCCACAACACTATGCACTGCATACTGACAGAACAATGGACAGCGGACTGCTGACTCGACTGAAATACTTCCTGTGTCAGCAGAATCCATGCAAGAGCAATGAAACACAACCTACTATCCTAGAATAGAATGACGCAACTGCAGTGAAGCAACTCGATCTAAACCTTGGGAAAAAATGTTTAAATCAAGTTTATTCACTATAATCAACCAGTTTGCGTTGTGTCTGAAGAATCAGGTGTGTTCGAACAGTGCCGGAACAAAAGCCTGCACACCCAATAGCTCCCCAGGAGGAGCGTTGGCCATTCCTGGACTTCAGTGTCTGTCCCAACATTCATGCTTACTAATGTTATATCCACTGTATTCCCCCAGACGGTGTTCAACACCATGTGTGGCTATGAGGTCCAGAGTATGGAGGAGAGTTCAGCAGGGAGGACTGTGTACACTAACGGCTGCCTGGATAAGGTTGTGTGGTGGGGGAAACAGAACCTCTTCCTAGTGGGGGGGATTACTGTGGGTCTGCTCTGCCTAGAGGTAAGACATGGCTCAGTAGTAGGATATTCCAAACATAGTTGATTCTTGAGAAGTGCAGATCAGACAAGTACAAACCCCTTTCCAATGTAGTGCAGTTCAGCAGTCACAATTTAAATACATGTGTTACTTGCTCTGGAAATCTATCTGGCAACAAACATCAATTTAAAATCATTAGGAATAAAATGTATGCAGAATCAGTAAGAAGATGGTATTTAAGCAATAAGGCCCGAGGAGGTGCCTGGACACAGCCCTTAGCCGTGGTATATTGGCCATATATCACAAACACCTGAGGTTCCTTAGTGCTATTATAAACTAGTTACCAACGTAATTAGAGCAGTAAAAATAAATGTTTTGTCATACCCGTGGTATAGTTGTCTGATATAACACCCAGTTTAAGAACAAATATACAATGTACACTACCAGTCAAATGTTTGGACACACCTACTCATTCAAGGGTTTTTCTTTATTTTTACTATTTTTTACATTGTAGAATAATAGTGAAGACATCAAAACTATGAAATAACAAATTTGGAATCATTTAGTAACCCAAAAAGTGTTAAACAATAAATATATTTTATATTTGAGATTCTTCAAATAGCCACCCTTTGCCTTGATGACAGCTTTGCACACTCTTGGCATTCTCTCAACCAGCTTCATGAGGTAGTCACCTGGAATGCATTTCAATTAACAGGTGTGCCTTCTTAAAAGTTAATTTGTGGAATTTCTTTCCTTCTTAATGTATTTGAGCCAATCAGTTGTGTTGTGACAAGGTAGGGGTGGTATACAGAAGATAGCCCTATTTGGTAAACTACCCAAGTCCATATTATGGCAAGAACAGCTCAAATAAGCAAAGAGAAACAACAGTCCATCATTACTTCAAGACATGGATGTTGGTCAATACTGAACATTTCAAGAACTTTGAACATACTGTATCTTCAAGTGCAGTTGCAAAAACCATCAAGCGCTATGATGAAACTGGCTCTCATGAGGACCGCCACAGGAATGGAAGACCCAGAGTTACCTCTGCTGCAGAGGATAAGTACATTAGAGCTACCAGCCTCAAAAATTGCAGCCCAAATAAATGCTTCACAGAGTTCAAGTAACAGACACATCAGCATCAACTGTTCAGAGGGGACTGGAGTCCAACTTGGAGATTTTTGGTTCAAACCGCTGTCTTTGTGAGATGCGGTGTGGGTGAACGGATGATCTCTGCATATCTAGTTCCCACCGTAAAGCATGGAGGAGGTGTTATGGTGTGGGGGCGCTTTGCTGGTAACACTGTCTGTGATTTATTTAGAATTCAAGACACACTTAACCAGCATGGCTACCACAGCATTCTACAGCGATACACCATCCCATCTGGTTTGGGCTTAGTGGGACTATCATTTGTTTTTCAACAGGACAATGACCCAACACACCTCCAGGCTGTGTAAGGGCTATTTGACCAAGAAGGAGAGTGGTGAAGTGCTGCATCAGATGACTTGGCCTCCACAATCCCCCGACCTCAACCAAATTGAGATGGGTTGGGATGAGTCGGACCGCAGAGTGAAGGAAAAGCAGCCAACAAGTGCTCAGCATGTGGGAACACCTTCAAGATTGTTGGAAAAGCATTCCAGGTGAAGCTGGTTGAGAGAATGCCAAGAGTGTGCAAAGCTGTCATCAAGGCAAAGGGTGGCTATTTGAAGAATCTAAAATATATTTGTTTTGTTTAACACTTTTTGGGTTACTACATGATTCCATATGTGTTATTTCATAGTTTTGATGTCATCACTATTATTCTACAATGTAAAAAATAGTAAAAAATAAAGAAAAACCCTTGAATGAGTAGGTGTATCTAAACTTTTGACTGGTACTGTATATAATTGTATAATGTACATTGTATAATGTTTACAATGTATATTTGTAGTGAATTATCAGCTGCAAAGGGGCCACTAATCCACAATTAGATTACTAGTCCAGTCATTTTTTAAATCCCATTTAAAGATGTACTGTATCAGTTCAAACACATACAGCTACACAAGTCACAGAGATAGAAACAACAATACAGTGATGTCTAAATCAACAGAAACACAGTGCTTTGAAAAGGACTTGAGAAAAATATGAGTGATTGTAGGCATGTTTGTAGAGGCCATACTTACTTCATCATGTACCAAGTTTTTGTTTTTGTTTCTTGCAGCTGTGTATGATTACTTTGGCATCTTGCCAGGTGTCTCGCATAAAGACGGTTCAACAGAGGACAAAACAAGATGTTGGAAAACACCCTTCCTTGACTAGAGAAAGACTAGACAGCAATGTTTGGTACCCTGCTTCCTGGGACTTCAATAAGGAATGAGAGGGTCCTCCTCTTGGTCCATTTGAGTTGTACATGAGCAACAACTTTGAACAGAAGTAGTCTGTACACACTGTGAATCTATGTACTTTCATGTCAAAAGGTTGTTCAAGAAAGCACTGTGTGGTCCACTGTGCACATAGACGTTGCCTTGATTTTTGTATGTGTTATTAAAACTGTGATTCTGATCAACGCTGGGTTTTTCATTGCAAGCTGGAAAGCAAAGTCATTAACTATTAAATATATAATTTCCAACCACAGGAAATGTCTCAGATTATTTAATCAATATAAGAACCTTTATTTCTATACGGATGTGCTATCTTAATTTGAACAGTTTCTCACAGCAGGAAAATCATCCTGTAGCAACAGGAAATGTGAATTATTATGTGGATTATAATTAATGGACATTTTAGGAGTTGATAGGGGTTGATACATATTTAGTTAGGATAAATCAAGTCTGACATTTTAAAGTGAAAATGACAAACTTTAGAAGCCTTTTTAAACCTTGAATACACTACAATCTGCATTTCCTGCCGTGCAGGAAAAATCTCTGCAATAACCGAATGATCAAATTAAAGTGACAACATCTGTATTTGTGCTTTGTAGGTTACAGCAGCTAGCCCTTAAATGTTCTGTATATTGATGCTTTTACACATAACCACAGCATTTTCTATATCTGTATATTTGTCATTTCTAAATGCCTCGTGATTTAAACTTTCTGAACGTGCTAATACAAATCCCTACATCTCACATAATTGTTTTATAGTTAGTAATGTCTATAGATGATTTATAGCAAGCGAATTGAGTTGACACATACATAGCCCCTATTTTCATATCATTCAATGTGGGAAACTGAACCCAACTTACTGTATACATTAACAGCACACCATAGAGCTTTATATAATGCCAGCTCTTTACAACTGGCACGGTATGTCTGTTATGGTCTGTCAGTTACCTTACAACAGTTGACATGAATGAGAGGGTTTGGTCTTGAGCATCAGGCCCATGAAGTTAAACTGAGCAGGATTGTACTCTGAGATCTCTGTGATGACGGTGTGAGGGCTGTCTGCACTCTTCTCCCGCGACGTGACCCTGTACTGTGCCTTGACATTCCAGAGTGGGATGTATTCCGGACTAACGTTATCCGGACAGCAAAATCCTTCCTTGATGACGTAGCCCAGCTGAGATGGCCACGAAGCCATTCTTGTAGGTCAACATTTTGGTGACAGGAGCACAGACGTACTGGACGAATAACAGACTCCCTGGGACATAAAAGGGATACAGAATATGTGTGATATTCAACTTGTATCGGAAAGGTTAACATATTTATTGGCATTTGCCAATTTGTGTATAATGTAGGTTTGATCTATGGTTTGAAAATAGTAGCGAACAACATTGTTTCGTAATAGTAGTAAACAAAATCTACAATTGTCCTAAAACTTAAATAAGGCAATGTAGATGAGAGCACGTACCACTGGCAACATCCCAGACTTTAATGGTTCTATCCTAGGACCCAGTGAAGACGTACTTATCACTCTCAGAGAAAGTGCACAGAGAACACCTTCAAAAGATGGAGCCCTGTATTTCAAAAAGTACAATCGGATGTGTGTCTGAATGACACCCCAGTAGTGCAAGTAGTTCACTATATCGGGTGTCATTTCAGATTCTCACTGACTAGAGAAAGAACCACAGTACGGTGATAAACACATAGACCGGTGAGCTTTAACCTCTGACCTTGTACTCCATTGTGTGATCCAGCACCAGGGGGGTCAGCCCCCACAGCCTCTGCACGGAATCCTCCGAGCCCACCAGGGCATGCGTCCCCCAGTTGCTGTCCGTCACACAGGTGACCCTGCTGCGGTGGCCCTCCAGGGTGGTGGCTGAGGTGGATTTGAAGTCGTAGAGAATTACCTTGTTTTAAAAAGGAGATGGGACACCATTACTTTAGCTTCTGTAACATCTTTACCAAGTTAAAACCAGATATGTTGTAGGCCTACAGAGCACTATGGGTAATGTAGTCCATCATGCTACAGACCTCCCCGCAGGCCGTCCTATACAGCAGCCTACAGTCTCGGAGCAAGGCCATGGAGGAGACGGGCGAGTGTAGCAGGGAGAGGGGGAACCTTTCGAAGGGCCCCTCAACGCAGGGGAAACTGTCCTGGGCTGTGATCTCGAACAGACACACCGAGTCCTCATATGCCACCGCAATGCACTTTTCCTGGCCGCCGATGGGTAGGGTCTCAGGAGGAGGGATGCAGACGGTCTCCTGGGGGAAAGCCAGGGGGTAGATGAGGACCGTGCCCGTCTTGAGGCCGCAGAAGAGGAGTCTTTTGTGCTGGGCCAGCTCCAGGCAGCACACCTCGGCTGAGATGGCCATGGTGTCAGTGGAAGAGCCTGAAACAAACAGGATGTAGATTCTCTTTAAAAGGATCCATTGTCAAATACAAGGCATTATTCTGTATGTGAACACCGATTAAAGGCCTGTTAGCTCATTTAGGTTCAATATACACCTACAGTGCCTTCGGAAGGTATTCAGACCTCTTGACTTCTTCCACATTTTGTTACGTTACAGCCTTATTCTAAAATGGATTAAATAAATAAACATCCTCATCAATCTACACACAATACCCAATAATGACAAAGTGAAAACAGGTTTTTAGATATTTTAAAAAACAGAAGTACCTTATTTACATAAATATTCAGACCCTTTGCTATGAGACTCAAAATTGAGCTCAGGTGCATCCTGTTTCCATTGATCATCCTTGAGATGTTTCTACAACTTGATTGGAGTCCACCTGTGGTACATTCAATTGATTGGACATGATTTGGAAAGGCACACACCTGTCTATATAAGGTCCCACAGTTGACAGTTCATGTCAGAGCAAAAACAAAGCTATGAGGTTGAAGGAATTGTCCGTAGAGCTCCGAGACAGGATTGTGTCAAGGCACAGATCTGGGGAAGGGTACCAAAAAATGTCTGCAGCATTGAAGGTTCCCAAGAACACAGTGGCCTCCATCATTCATAAATTGAAGAAGTTTGGAACCACCAAGACTCTTTCAAGAGCTGGCCGCCCGGCCAAACTGAGCAATTGGGGGAGAAGGGCCTTGGTCAGGGAGGTGACCAATTACCCGATGGTCACTCTGACAGAGCTCTAGAGTTCCTCTGTGGAGATGGGAGAACCTTACAGAAGAACAACCATCTCTGCAGCACTCCACCAATCTGGCCTTTATAGTCGAGTTGCCAGATGAAAGCCAATCCTCAGTAAAAGGCACATGACGGCCCGCTTGGAGTTTGCCAAAAGGCACCTAAAGACTCAGACCATGAGAAACAAGATTATCTGGTCTGAAGAAACCAAGATTAAACTCTTTGGCCTGAATGCCAAGCGTCACGTCTGGAGGAAACCTGGCACCATCCCTACGGTGAAGCATGGTGGTGGCAGCATCATGCCGTGGGGGTGTTTTTCAGCGGCAGGGACTGGGAGACTGATGTATATTCTTTAATAAATTAGAAGATAGAACTGGGTTAATCACGAACATTGAGTTAGAATTGTTTGTTACTGGGCTAGGAATTTTATTGGGGCATTTCACTGTGTGTGTGGGGGAGTAGAGAGGAAAACTGCCCTAGGGTCAAAGTGCTTGCTCTTACTTAAATCCATGGCTGCCTTTTGTCTCTCTCTTCAAACATTGTGAAGAGAGCGGCACCAGGGTTGAATGGAGTTTGGGCTAGACCTTGGTCTCCTTGGTATCTTCTTGATTGGGGTGGGGTGTGTGTCAAGAATTTAGGGCCTTGTCATATTGAGACTAAACATGAGTGTGTGTGCAAGACAGGGGAGTTAGTGATTGGTTGGAGTAATAGTTCAGCCGTCCTCAGGGACAAAGGAAGTGGGTGTGGAGTGATAAAGAGCGGGAAACTAAGGAGGGAGGGATTTGAACCTAGGGTGGAAGAAAGGAAACGAGGGAGAGAGAGAGACGGGGCAAATCTGCAGGTTGGCCTGACTATGTTGACATTATTGATCCCACTAACACTCTGTAAGACCTTATTTGTAATAAAGTATAGTGGTTATTTTGCACAACAAGACTAGTCAGGATCGAGGCAAAGATTAATGGAGCAAAGTACAGAGGGATCCTTGATGAAAACCTGCTCCAGAGCACTCAGGACCTCAGACTGGGGCGAAGGTTCACCTTCCAACAGGACAACGACCCTAAGCAAACAGCCAAGACAACACAGGAGTAGCATTGGGACAAGTTTGAATATCCTTGAGTGGCCCAGCCAGAGGCCGGACTTGAACCTGATCGAACATCTCTAGAGAGACCTGAAAATAGCTGTGCAGCAACACTCCCCTTCCAACCTGACAGAGCTTGAAAGGATCTGAAGAGAAAAATGGGAGAAACTCCCCAAATACAGGTGTGCCAAGCTTGTAGCGTCATACCCAAGAAGACTCAAGGCTGCCCAAGGTGCTTCAACAAAGTACTGAGTAAAGGGTCTGAATACTTATGTAAATGTGATATTTCCATTTTTTATTGTGTGTACATTGATGAGGATGTTTATTTATTTAATCAATTTTAGAATAAGGCTGTAACCTAACAAAATGTGGAAAAAGTCAAGGGGTCTAAATACTATCCGGAGGCACTGTATACACTGAGTGTACAAAACATTAAGAACACCTGCTATTTCCATGACATAGATTGACCAGGTGAATCCGGGTGAACGCTATGATCCCTTATTGATGTCACCTGTTAAATCCACTTAAATCCGTGTAGATGAAGGGGAGGAGACAGGTTAAAGAAGGATTTTTATGCCTCGAGACAATTGAGCTATGGATTGTGTATGTGTGCCATTCAGAGGGTGAATGGGCAAGACAAAATATTTAAGTGCCTATGAACGGGCTATTGTAGTAGATGCCAGGAACACAAGTTTGTATTAAGAACTGCATCGCTGCTGGGTTTTTCACGCTCAACATTTTCCCGTGTGTATCAAGAATGGTCCACCACCCAAAGGTCATCCAGCCAACTGGACACAACTGTGGGAAGCAATGGAGTCAACATGGGCGAGCATCCCTGTGGAAGACATTCGACACCTTGTAGAGTCCATGTCCCGATAAATTGAGGCTGTTCGGGGGGGGGGGGGGGGGGGCAACTCAATAGTAGGAAGGTGTTCTTAATGTTTTGTACACTCAGTGTATTAATACAGTTGAAGTCGGAAGTTTACATACACCTTAGCCAAATACATTTAAACTCAGTTTTTCACAATTCCAGGCATTTAATCCTAGTAAAAATGCCCTGTCTTCGGTCACCACTTTATTTTAAGAATGTGAAATGTCAGAATAATAGTATAGAGAATGATTTATTTCAGCTTTTATTTATTTCATCACATTCCCAATGGGTCAGAAGTTTACATACACTAAATTAGTATTTGGTAGCATTGCCTTTAAATTGTTTAACTTGGGTCAAACGTTTCAGGTAGCCTTCCACAAGCTTCCCACAATAAGTTGGGTGAGATTTGGCCCATTCCTCCTGACAGAGCTGGTGTAACTGAGTCAGGTTTGTAGGCCTCCTTGCTCGCACACACTTTTTCAGTTCTGCCCACAAATGTTCTATAGGATTGAGGTCAGGGCTTTGTGATGGCCACTCCAATACCTTGACTTTGTTGTC